>NW_010537246.1:17659-47477 GCF_000687285.1 Phaethon lepturus | reverse complement strand
AGGGAAAGAACTACTTTCACTACTAGCAAGAACTGGGAAATCTACCCACAAAACTGGAAGGTGCTTTCCTTTGTGCTGGGGAACAGTTTTCAGGGTGCTAAATACTCTAAAAAGTATAGAAAGTTCCTTTTCCTTATTGTTCCTAGCTGTCTACTGGTTATATAAATTTACCTTGGATTGAGAGACTGAGTCAAAAACCTGCTGCACAACAAACCCAGTTGCTGTAGTCCAAATCAGGATTCTTATGTCTCATGTTAGTGCCCCCGCTGGCATAAGTGTTAGCTGTTGAGTCAGTCTGATTTTGAGAGAAACTCCAATGCAGACCTGAGAAACTGTCTTGATAAAATTTCCATTTTGCCTGACTGGTGTCTCTCAACAGTTTTTTTTCTGCCATTCTGCATATTGTAGCCTTAAGGATTTAATGGTAGTATCAATCTTGCTTTAGAAAACATCATGCACCTTCCACATTTCAAATGCTGATAATTCTTACATGAAGAATTATCTCGGAATGCTATGGAATTATTTCAAAACAAATTTCAGAGCACTTTAATGGCATTTTTTCCCTAAAAAGAATTAATCTATGACAGATTTCATTTTGCAAATCTACACAAATTTTGAAAATCCATTTCTCTCAAAGTACAAGGCATTGGTTTTGTTGCAGTTGAGTTTGTGGGTATATTGAATAAGAAATTCAATTTGGCCTTTTCCTAATTTCATGTCCTAAACAGTGCATGATATCCAAATGATGGAATGAGCTGTAGCTGAGGTTAGGGGGCAGGGGGGAGGCTGTCTATTGTATTAAGCACTAACTCCTTGATTAAATGTAGACTCAAAACAAATAACCTCTGTGCGCGTGTTAACTAGTCTAATTAATCTTCATGTTAGATTAACTTGATAAAATGTTGACCTAATTTGGGATTAAAAGATTACAAGTAACATTTTCAGCTGAAAGCTGTAACATGCCTCATGTCAACACAGTAATGACAGAATTAACCCTGTAAGCCCTCTCAAACCTGTGCACTGGATGTCACTACTTAAGTAGAGTTTGGATGACCTGTAAATGCAGGAAGGCTGCTATATATAAAAAAGCTAATATTGAAAGACTGGTCTCTCGCACGGCGTCTCACAGGCCTGCATATACTGGGAAATACCACAAAGCTACGAGATGAAGTAGAGATGCATCATGCATGCACTTACAACTTGTAAACTAAATATGTACTATGTGTTTATGTTTATATTTAGATGTAGAAATTGGAAGGCTGGAAAGAAATGCATTATGAATTTGGTATCATGAAGAGGATAATGAAGATGAAAATGTCTTTAAGAAATCTGGGAGATGCAAGACTTAGATGCAGGAAAATGCAAAACCAGAAAAGCACTCTCAATTGTCGCCCAGAGGAGCCTGGCAGCATTGATCTGTGTGGGAACAGCGAAGAGTTCTTTCCTAGAACATGTTTGAATGTGATACTTCAAGGTTGTATTCCAAAGGGTTTTTTCTGAGTCAAGTCAGAAAAATTTGTGAACTTGTGAAAAGTATTTTTCTTTTCTTTTCACTCTTTTATTTTGAAAAAATCTAGGGGAAGCAGAGAGAGGAAGGAGACAGAAACTCTCTCACTTCTGTAAGAAGTGATTCTTTTAGCTCATGCTATTTTTGTCTCTTAATGATTTCATATCTGCTCTTTTCATAGATAAAACTGTGCTCTCTCTCACTTACCACCTTGCAAAGCACTGGAGTCTCAAAGATGAGCTAGGCTCTTTTCAGCTCACAGCATCATTAAGGCTGTGGTTCTTCGAACAAACGGGACTCAAAATCTGCACTGCCATCACGTACACACAAAATACTCTTCCACTTCCACTGTGGCTCTGAGCGCTAATTTTGAGACCACAAAATTCCGAGGTGGCTATTGAGAGAGTGAGTGTCTCTGGCTTCTGTTTAGGGTGGCCAGATCAAGAGTAAAATTTTAAAAGAATGGAGCACAAGGTTGTGGTGTTACCTACCGAAAACTCATTTCTCAAGTTAGGCCAGAGTACCTAGTAGAGATAGCATGAGAGGGGACACGTTCCTCTGCGCTGCTTCATGTGAGAGCTCGCCTGCTCATGTAGGCTCTTCTCTCATGCACTTCCAGCACAGCCCTGGGAAGGCATCAGCTCTTGCTGCAGTAGTAGAAGTGCAACCAGCTGGTAAAAGTTAATAACCCTAAAAATAATCCAGGACAAAACAGCATCCAGAAATCATTCCTTGAAATACCAGGACAGAGCCTACACTGCTACACAAACCAGAATATTTGATCACCCTATTTATTATATGCACACAGAGATAAAAAGTGCCTCTTGCATGCAACCTGCAACAGAGCCGAGTAGAACTATAGTTCTGGTTCTGCAGTAAGTTCTTAGGCTGAAGAACTGCCTAAAGGGACATACCAGAAGTCAGTGAGAGACTGAGTTAAAGACAGTGTGAACTGAACGCTGGGAGAGGTCTTTCTTTTGTGGTGAGCTTTGGAACCAGCAAAGTAATTTAAATCTCACAGAATCAAGGGTGATACACTGCAAAATAAAATATGATATACAAGGAATCAACTAAGGGAAAACTTAGGGTTTTTGTTTAATCTTTGCATCACAACTTGTTAAAAAGCAGTGTTAACAATACTGAAGTCTTATTCTTTCTGTAGCTTAGAAGGTTTTTTAGTGTGCATACCTAACAAATGCCTTCATATAAATAAGTCTTGCAGACTTTTATTCCCCTGGAAAGGGAGGATATATGCAATAGTTTTATGGATTTACTTCCATTAGAACTGTATGCCTCTTGATAATTTACTACTTCAGTTATTTCTATGTATTATTGTCTAACTTTTCCTATATGAAAAAGGGAACAGGATATTAAAGTTTTCCTAAAGTTGCTATTACTAATGTCACAAAAAGAAGCATTCTGAAGTTTTTTTATTCTGCTCTGTCACTTCTCATAAATTCATGACAAAGAAATCAATGACCAATCCAACTCCGGTAAGACAACTTGGCCCAAAGTGGACAGGCTTAAAAGCTGAGTAACAGAATTAACAGCATTTCTCTTCTTTTTATTCCCATGGAATAATGATGTGCAGGCATAGCAAATTGTGATGTGATTCCCATCAGTTCTGAAAAGTTATGCAAACCTGGAATAGACCTGTCTTCAGGAAGGACAAACTATAGCAACATGCAGCTGCTGCTGGCCATTACTTAGGTAGTATTATTTCCTGGGAGAGCTTAAGAGACCAGTTATTTTTAAAGATATGGCAAAACGCTGTGCTAATAGAACTGATGGCTTTTCTCCGTAGAGTGATGCTCAAGTCTTGATTATCATTCACGATTAGATTAAGGTGACACAAACAAAATTGCATTGCTGTCCCAATCTAATTGTCTGGTCATTTCAAAATTGTTGAAAAAACACTTGTAGGAGACTTTTTGATGAATAGCCACAACTAGAACAAAGATTTATAATGCCACTAAAATTTTCATCTGGACTGAAATTTTAGAGATGGAGGTACAATATGACTACTTTTGAAAACCTTTATTAGTTATAAGTGCTGACAACTATGTACAATTAAATCACTGAACTTTTATCCAGGAAAAAAAAAAAATCCCAAACCACACTGTAGAGATTGGTTGTCTCTATAACTTCTATGAAATACTATTACTATTTTCAAGGGGAAAGAGAAGCCCAAAAAGACTACATGGCTTTTACAAGACTTCTATGTATTCAGTGCAAAAGAAGAATAAAATGCACCCACAACAGTGCTTTCAGGACCAAATCTAGCCGCCCTGAGTTAGACAAGCACATGCTTAATATTAAAAGAATATTTAATGTTTTTAAATTTGGCATGCAACATGGCCCAAATTAATCCAGCCTGAATTCTACTCTGTGCTGTTGTTTCCTATTAAGGAAGCAGTTCTAAAGATCTAAAGAGGCAGCCAACTGCATATGTGAGGTGCAGGGACTCAGTCAGGATGAGTTTGGGCATAAACATTTTACTCTATAGGAGATATTTTTACTACTTGCTTACTCACACTCCCAGCCAGCCAACTAAAAGATTATATGGAAGATAAATGTCCTGAGATTATTTTATGAATAAGCTGATGTACATACGCACACTATGTAGCATCTAATATTAAAACAGTGATATTGTGTTACATCATCCACTCAGATATTTTAAATTGAGGGATAAGACTGCAGCATGGGAGCAGCTGTACCAGAAGTTCCTCCTTCCCCGTTCCCTCAGCCAAGAGGTACTCTCCAGAAATTTTCTACAAAGACCATATTATGAATGCAAAAATACTCCTCTATTTTCCCCTTATTTGTTCTGTTGCTACCTAATTTGCTGCTACCAGCCAATTAGAAATTAGCATTTAACTTGCACAAAACAACAATTTTATACATTATAATCAGAACAGTCACAACTGCCTGTGACAATGACACCTTATAACCCACTGGAAATGCCTTGGTGTCTTACCTTCAGATGAGCTCACTGTAGCAAGGGAAAATACAACATTACTTTTAGCAAAGTTGAGTTAATAACCAAAAGTAAATTCTACACTGGTAAGTAAAAGTTGGCTACAGCAATTCCTCATACTTTTCTACTTACTTTTCAAGAATAATTGTGGAAACAAAATAGCTAGCAAGACTGCTTTCAGGTAGAACACATTTTAGGGAAATAAAATAAAACTGGAAATGTTAGAACCAAAATGTTCCTTATCGCACTGACTAGGAGACAGAAAATTAATGTACATTTCATATGCTCACTGAAAATGAACTCAACTCATCTCAAATTTGATATACTGAATAGCCACAAAATCTGCATACAGATGTAAACAGACCAAGATTAATTCTTAGACAATGTTTACTGTACTCATCCAAAACTACATTTAGACATAAGCAGAAAAAAAATTTAAAATCTATCATATAAATGTTTTCCTGCAAATTATTTGTCTGCACTATTACAATTCCAGTCCTAATACATTTATAATTGTTTCACCCTTCTAACACCTCAGCAACAACATAATCCAAAGAGCTGTAACTGATGAATAATTTTTTCATGTGTTAAGGATGCCATAAAATGGTTTTGGCATTTTAGTAAAAATGAAGAAACTGCAAAACCTGAACAAATCTGGTATAAACCTGACTAACAAAGATCAAGTCCACAATACTTTTTAGAGTCTTTCCCTGCCTTTATTTGGTCCTTAAGTAGAGTTTATTTGCCAGCTTACATTTAGTGTGTTCCTTTTTTTAATTGTAAAGGAGTAATTGTAGGACCCCCCCACCCTGCCAGCCTCCCTCAAGTAACCTTCTGAAAATCAAATGTGACTGAAGTTCATGAGCAGGAACTATTCTTCTATAACCAAAGAAGCAATTCTTAACAAACTAAGTGACGTTTGAAAGGACAAACACTACTTGAATGAAAAGTTATGCAATTCTTTCTGGTGGGAAAAAAAAAAGTTTGGGTTTTTTTTTAAGTTTTTCCCCTCGTAAAACATTAAGTACTTTAGCAGTAAAATAATGAAATAACCAGATGAAGAAAAATAGGGAATCAACTGTGTTAGTAATATTGGTAATGCAATTGCTTTAATTGAAAAAATATTGGAATGTTGCTTCCAATGTTTTGAAGTAAATGATGATCACATAAAGGAAACTATAGAATAAGAAAAGTATGTAAATTATATTCAACTTTATCTTTCACCACAAAAAGACAGAAAAAACACCACTCCTCCCCACCTGCAATATTCTACATTAAGCAATTCCAGGTGTTATGATTTCTAGATATTTTTCCCCTTGGTTTGTACTGTACTATTGCAATTTTATATTTATCTCGCCATCTGTCACAAGAAAGAACAGATACAGAACAGTGGCAAAATCATGTTAAAAATACTGTCTTGGGATAACAAAGAGAAAAGTTAATGGACATGGATTTACAAATTATTAATGATTTTTCTTGTCATTTCTTGAAAAATGAAAGCTATGCACGCTGTCTTTCCCCAAACAGATTGCATTTTATTCCTCTGCAGTTTGTCCGTCAGGCTTCACTCTGACAACATAATCCAAAACTAATCCAGAGCATTCAGTTTTCCTTGTTGGCTCTCATGCACACTGCTTAGACAAATCCTGCTACCTGTCAGCCCTCCTGTGTGTGCCAAACAGGCTGCCAGGTTAACCCCTGGGGAAGCCGAGAGACCTGCTGACTTAACCCCTGCTTCCCTTCAAATAATCCACTGTAAATACATAGGACGTTAACAGGCTAACTGTTCTAATCAGGGCTGGATCCCTTAAAATCTGTTTCATACACAACCCTTAAGAACTAGGGATCTAAGCATCACTGCTGGAAGAGGAAAGGATTGCTTCCAATAATACAAGCACTAAATAAGCAGATGGATAGAACACACTGAAAGGTTTTAATCCCCTAAAGGAGTTTGAGAAAATATACACATCACTTCAGTTGCCCACCTCATTGCTTATAAATTTTCCCTAATTGTCAGGACAAGGTCAGACATAATTTAGTACAATGAAAGAAAGTCTAATTCAGTTACAATTCAAGTTCTCAATGGCAAACCTTCTATCCACTGCTTTTGTCCACTTTCATAAAAATTATTTTCATAAAAATCAGCTTTTCAGTGCTCTAGGGGTTCTGTTTGGTTGTTTGCATTTTGTGGAGATCCACGCTGAATGTAATATAAGTCACGAGCTGAAACAGATTTTCATAAACAACATAGTTTACAAACAATGACATTTTATATTATTTACTTTCTAAAGACATATAATTATTTCCCAGCAGCACTTAAAACAATTCATTTCTAATGCTTTAAGCCTGAAATAGAGAAAAATCCAAGTTACAAATCTTTTCAAAATACTCACTCTGTACTCAAAAAAACCAAAATAAACCAACGCCTTCTCCTCATTGGAATTCAAGGCACATCACTCTATCTGCTGCTGCAGCATCAACAATCCACAGCAGAAAATAACTTGCGTAAGCACGGCATACCGAGGAACATTTAAAAGCCACACTAAGCTTAGCCACATGAGAAATGTAATAAAACATCGCACAGCTCATTTAATGTTTGGAAGGCATGATGTCCAGGTTAATATCTGAAGTGGGGGAAGGTAGAGTAAGCCATGGGGAGGGCTCCTGAACTCTGCCACAAACAAAACTGGGAAGGTCCATTGTGCCTTCTGATAAGAACATTTATTTTACCTCAATTAAATTTCAGGCATTCTCTTGAGAGGAAGAAGGGAAAATTGTTCTTCCCTCCCACACACTTAGCCACATTGATATTTGTGCTTTACATATACATGCAAAGCACACACCTCGGTCTCGGGAGTCCTGGGAAATGTTTAAATGGTTTTATTCATTCTTAGAAGTGTTGTGCTTGTGGCAGCTAATAAATAGATCTTATAAAACGCTACAGATTCCAGAGATGTTTAAGATACTCTTACTGCTTTTAAATGCAGGGATAGTTTTAAAATCCCACTCTTTGTAGATGTGTTACCTGTTCTAACACTTCTCCTATTTTTTATATACTGAAGAAGTGTTAATCCTTAATGAGCTTTTAAATTTGTCCTCGTTGCTATTTTTAGATCCCCACAAGCCCTTACCTAAACAATACAGAAACAAATATTTGGCAAAAATACTAGTTACTTCTAAAATAAACTGATCTGGAAAATAACTAAAGCAAATGTTTTTTCATTATCTATGTTCTTTTTTTCCCCAGCTCATCTCAAAACAACAGTTATTTTGTTGACAGAAAAGTTCATTAAGGTCTCAGTCAGCAGTTTGTCTTTGGGGAGTTGACAACTTTTGTTAGGGAGAAGGCAATAGTTTAAAAGATATGTCTTATCTCTCTGTCAGATAATTTTGCTCAAAATCTGAATTTATTTTCATTTTCTTCCCTATAAAGGCATTTTTTTCAAGTAATTTATTCATTATTAGTTAAAACAAAGTTGGAAAGGTGAAATTGCCAAGCGATTTTGGAAAATCAGCCTACATCCAACAATTCTTTTTAATTTTGTTTTTATGAAATCCTGACTGTCTGCAAGTCTGTAACAAAACTCCCATTGACCAAAATTTTACTCAGTGTCTAGAAGGCATGAATCCTCCTGGGCAATTAATCGATAAACAACAAAGTTCTGCATATGAAAGCACGTGCTTGTGTTTAGCCTTTCGTCTACATAAATTACAGGTAAAATACTGATGCAAAAGAAATTCCACACAGTTCTGTTAAAAATTTCAGTGTTATACCCATAGGATCTCCTCTAAGATATTGCTTCTTCCTCACAATACTTTTAATAAATTTACATTTTGCAAACATTCTTAGTCTCCATTAAATGCCCACAGCACCAGAATTTTTAGAGAACATCAGGCAGCTAATTTGTTAATCAAAATATAGTGCCACGGGAGTTAAACAAGAACTTGCAGAGCTGCCGCTCAAGAATTTTATTCATGATTGCCAAATAGCATTCGGTTTTCAGGGATACTAAGCAAATCTATTTAAAAATAACCATACCTCAGTGAGCTAGGAAATGCCTGCTTTTAAGCTGAAACACCTCTTTGCTTCTGTACTTAACGGCTTAGAACTAGGTTCGTAATGGCAAGCAATGTTTGAAAAGGTCTCTTAGAAAGCTACTAAGTTTATGCTATGGAGAAGTTCATTAGGCACAACTTAAAGGTCTGCAATTACACTCAGAAATGGAGTTTTAGCATGTTTGATGATCCAGATAGACATGGTTCAGTGGTCAACATTACAATTGTTTAAAATGCAGTGACTAATCTGTAACTTATCAATATATTACAAACCAACGTTGACAATGCCAGGGTCTTTGTTGATAATTTTTCCTTTATATAACACCAGCTGGAAGCTGTTTCCCTATTATTGATCATGCCACTTATCAGCTATTCACAACATATTTCTTTGTACTTGGTACAAAATCTAAACAGTGTGGACTTGGTTCATTAACCTTTTGATATTGGGCAAAAGGAGGAGTAAGGCAGGGAGAAGAGAAGCACTAAAAGTAATTTCATTGTTATGTGGATTTTTATTTTGGTCAAGACATCTGAAGGGGAAAAGGGGCACAAACTTTATAGGAATGAAATAGCACTTAGAACCTAGTCTGAAATCTGTAAGAGGCAAAAGGAAGGCCTTCTACTGATTTAATTTTCACTGGTTCAAGTACTGAGCAAAAGGTAAGTTTCAAAAGCTTAAAAATAAACAACCCCCCTATCTTACAGTGGTTTCCGTGAGGACAGATTGGAAGTGGAGCTCTACAAGGAGCTGGCAAGAAAATCCTAAACTATAGAAAACAGAGAGAGAATGTGTCTTGCAGTCTGAAAGTCAGAACAGAAATTCTGCAACAGACCTCAGTAGAGGTTTTCAGAAAATATGAACTAAGTAACAGTTTAGAATATTTAAAAAGCTCTACACAAAAATTCACAGATTCAATCCACAGTATGTTTTTATTATAATTTATCAAGTGCAGAGTCAGACTGCAATTTAGTTTAAAATGTACTTGCCAGATGAAAAGTTTGCATGACTGTCTGAATCTGGTAGGGCTCTACTTATAAAGATATATACACCAGCAAGTAAACTGATCAGAAAAGGAAGTTAAGGTTGCAGAGCCAAGCATAACATTAACACTTCTGAATTCAAGCTTTTTTACCTAGGAAGCAGCTCATAATGATCTGATTGCCTACAATCTTTTTTGTCCTTCCTCATCTCCCCTTCCCCAGTAACTTGCGCTTTTCATCCCAGTATGAACCAGTGCTCAGTGCTGTCTTTTTTTTCCTGGAACTCCTAGCATTTTTGCAAGAGGAGAAAAACAGTGATTTATATTAAACATTTTTGTGCATGGAGAATCTGAGTTGCAGAAAAGTTTTAGTTTCAATAAAAAGGAAAATTACCACATGCCTGACTCTTGTAATGTTTAATCTGAAGCCTGAAGTATTTCTACCTGTCAGTGCCATCGCACAAGACATAGGAGTTGTATTTCAGCTGCCTCATGTCCCTACATCCTCTTTATGTGGAGTTGACCACCTATATCAGCCGATAAAGCTCATGACGCAGGCTGTCAAAATAAACTGAGGCAGCCACTTAAGAGGAACAAGGCTTCCCAAAGGCTTTGCATGGAATAGCGCTCCAGCATGGATGCTGAATCCTGCTGGGGAGTCATGCGCTGAACTGGTTTGGATGTTACATGGCCCTATCGCAACAGCCCCGTGCCCTGTGGAGGCACAGACCCCTACGAATGTCTCCTTACCACGGCTGCCTGATGACCAGCTTGAAGCAGAAGAGCGTGGGTCTGCCTGCACCCGTTCACACACACTCTTTGAAGCACATCTGTTCTATCTCTATCTCTCCTCCCCTCCCGTTGTCTACTAGCTGCTAGAGTAACAGAAGAAGCAATAGTTTCCAAGGTTTAGCTGAAATTTTTCCTTCTCTAGCTTTTACAACAAAAATTTAGACTTTTTAACTGTATTTTTCTCCTGGCAACTCTGTCAGCCTAAGTTAAATGCAAAGCCAGGACAACCTTGGCTTATAACTAGAAGACACTCTAGAATGAAGGTCTGTAATAAGTGGTCATTTTGGCTTGTCAGAATTAAGTCTGATATTTAGGTCTCTGAATGCTAATATTCCAGTCCTTATTCTGGCAAACTCCTGATGCTTTCACCTCTGTCTCCTCAGAGATACCGTAGGTACAGATACAGGTTTCTCTGCCAAGGTAGATTTACTAGTTACTTTGGGAAAGACTGTGCAATACACTCTCCTTGTTCGCTTTTCTTTTATTATTTCATATCTGCATGGGTTTTAAGAATTAGCAGGGCTTGCTCCCTCTGGCACACTGCAGTGTGATTCAGTATATGAGCATAAAAATGTGGGAAACTAGTCCAAAATCAAATTGTCGTCCAACCTCACTGTTGGTTGGAATAGCTAACCTCAATAGCGGATCTCACTGATGCTTACCCCAAGTCTGCCTCCTCCACTACAAATTTTTCATTGTTTCCTCCTTTTTGACTGTGGTACGAGGTATAATCATACATATTTTAAGATCAGGTTTAATGGTAGGTAAACAAATTTACTGCATCAAGCATTTGTTGTTTTGTTCTATAATTAATAATACTTTTGCTTCAACTTTTGCCATTAACATGATTTACATAAATAATATATGCAGAGCAAGTTAGCATTCTAGTCAAAGGTTAGTCACAATTTAATAAAACAACAGTATTTATTAAGTCCCCCAGCACATATACTAGCCATGAGCTTTACAAGTCTTCAAATTTATTCTGATCAAGTTTTCACTGACTGCAGTGAAAGTAAACTACATCAAGGGATGCACAGAGATGGCACTTACTAAGCAAATATGGATTTATTTTATTTAAATTAGATTAATACATTAGTTTAAACTTTATATATACCCAAACCCATTTATTTTTGTTTTATTATGCTACTATGGAATTATATCACAGATCTATACACGTTCATGGAAATATGCTTCACATTTTTCAAGCAACTTAATTCTAATTACTTACAAACCAATAACAAATATTTTCCTGGTATTGCAATATACTACATATATTTTATTGTATCACTTTGTAAATATGGCATGAATATTTAAAACACAGAAAAACTTTAGTGTATTTCTACCCATAAAAGATGAACAGTCTATCTACCGTGCTATTGTCATGCAGTGCCCAGAAAAATCATGGCCAGGCTACTTCCCAGGCTTAGTTCAAGTCCCCTCCTTAAAGTATCGTTTTAGCTTTGTTTCCTGCAGTTTCATCTAGATTTTACAGTGAAGGAAGGAGCAGGAAATAAAATTAAATCTTAGTGTGACCTTCAGGACAGTTACATGCCTAAGGAAGTAAGTGTGTATTCTTTCTTTTGGCTACTTGTTCTGTTCTCTCCTTCCACAGGCTTCTTCTCTTTTTCTTGTAAAGAGGATAATAAACGTTAAAAAAAAAATTGCTGAAGAACAGTAATGATTATCATCATTTCTGTAATCCACTCCAGAAGTCAAAGGAGACCAGAGTTTGAGAAAAGTAACACTGGCTTTAAAGCAGTAAAAGCAGCCACAATAGCTGCTGCAAGTGCTCTCTGTTATGTCTTTCCATTCTGAAATGTCCTTTGCATCCTTTCTGGCAATCTTGCCATTGATGACATAAAGCTTCTCTTGTCACAACTTGTTCCTTCCAAAATTGGAAAGCAATTCCACTCTACAATGATACGTGGACAATGTTTGGCAACACATCTTTCTGCTCAAAGCAACATCCATTCTCATGCCCTTCACCCTCTTGCCTCAGTTTGCCCTAGCCATTCATGGAGGTTGCCTGGCAGCTGTAGGAATCCAAGTGTCAAATTCTGGAAAGAAGTTTTCCAGGACTGGAAAATCGGTGTTAATGTTGACCTATGGATTTGGCTAATTAAAGCAATATATATTAGATATTAATATCACTGGCAGTTCCTATTTAGTCAGCTCTCTAGGCACTAATGGGATGTTTAGAATTCCACTATATGCCATCAGCGGAAAACATTCTTAGCTAGTTTGCAAAGCTTCATTAAAGAAATGAGAAATACTTTCTGCATCTTAAGCTGCAGTCTCTTCCTGTTTTATTCAAATGGAAAACCTGTATGTTCCATGGTTCACAATAAGCTTATTCTAGCTTAACTCATAACAACTAAAAGTGTCCTCTTCTATCCAAAAAAGCCAATCAAAAGATTACTGTGAACCAATATTCCCACTGCACTTTCCCTTGAACTCGTCTAGGTGCTTAGTGCTGCAGTTCAGTTGCCATTTTATGTGCTGCAATCGCATGGGAATAGTTAGTTTAAGAATCTTTTGGACTAAAGGCACTGGTACATTCAAATATTTACCTGAATTTCAGCAAAAAAAAAAAAAAAGCTGCTTCTCTTACATTGGTCTCATATATTGGACTGTTAATTTTTTGCATTTTTGAGAGCAAAAAGTAAATTGTTCAGAATACAAGTATTTTTACAGGGGAGATTTCTGACAAGTAGTTTTATGCAAGGGAAAAAGAGGAGGAAAGGGAACCATCCATTTTAATATGCAGAATAACCCAATCACACTAGTGACAATTAATTTGAAAGTATTTTCAGGGTATAAGAATCCACAGAGAGAACCTGCAATAACAAATGCAAATGGGATAGAAACACAGAGTAAAATGTTGCGTCATGTCACATTTGCTGTAACTCTAACTTCAGCTGAATTCTTAGAGTTACACCAGTGCAAGGAGAAAACAGTTGACTCTCCTGCAGTGGTGATTACTATGACACACACATACAGATTTCATATAAAACCCAATCCGGAAGGCCAAATTCAAAGTTTACCAACTATGAACCTGGGCCATTTATTTTATGGGCCACTATAAAATCTGTTTGGCATTCATGCTCTGTGTAAATGTCAAGGTAGCTATCAAGCGCAGTCTCCGTTTTCACAGTAGCAATGTTTCTGTATTCTTTTGGCAAGCGTCGTGCAGGCAAAGTGTCACAGCAGCAGGTCTGAACTAGATGTGTTGTATTTGTGTACATTAGAAGTGAAACTTAATTTGTCTTTACATCAAGGGCCAAATGTTTTAAAGATTTTAAATTAAAACTGCATAGTGCTTGCCATGCACAACTCAAAAGTGGTAACCACTTCACTTCTTGCTGTATGCTCTGATTGGTGTTCGTGTGGATTACATTTTAATATTAGGCTGGAAGCTTAATTATAAAGGATTATTAGCAGATCATGAGAGTATTGCAGTGAGATGGGGTCATGCAGAGTAGAATATTAAGAGCGGTCTAAACTTTGACCTCTTTCTCCGTATCATTTTGGAATCATTGTGCAAATAGAGCCACTCACAAAACTGCTCAAGGCATTTTTCTTTCCCTGCCTTGCTCTCAAAGGGGAGGGCTATTGCTAGGTCTCCTGAAGCAATATTATTGCTTTGCTGGTAGACTTTTTGGGACAGGGACCATATGTTTCCTTCATGTTTTTGCATCTTGCTAAACATACCTTTGGAGTCAGACAGATAATGACATACTTTGTATGTGGAAGTCTTGTGGCAGTAAAGGCACTTTAGAGGATAGGCGATAACATGTGTGAGGGACATTTGGAGTCAAGATAAATTATGTGCGTATAGAAAGTCTATCTGAAAATAGGACATAATAAAATTACAGTAGAGTGTGGGACTGGTAAAGGCAGTTAAGCTTTACTTTGGTTGATAGGAGTGATCAGAATACAAACAACACTATTTTTCTGTAAAGGGATGCAGTGCAGTCTTAAAATAGCACTTATGTTGGCTTTTGTCACATTAACTGTGGGAACTCTGGTGGAAATACATTTAGGTACTTGAAGACCATAAGTTCAGAGATAAGCTTGGCTGATATCGTGAACAGCTTGCCTGAGAGGTAAATTGCATGCAGAAACTAAACATGACAGCCAAAGATAAAACACTTATTATGATTAATACCAGAAGATGTAACAGGCTTTACTTACTGCAGCCCCAGGAAACCTCACTTTTACCAGATAATGTTTACAACTCCAATTGCACTCACAGGGCAACCACATGCTTTCTTAGTAGATGGTCGCTTATCTGTGAAACTTCTCACCCTTATGAATTTTAACTTCTGCATTATTCATGCAAATGTTTTAGAAGATTTGCAAGTCTGTAAGGTTTTATGCATCTATTAAAAACCTAAAGCAGCCTGACAGCAAGACAAATTTTTAAGAATGCTGCAGATGAGGAATGTGACAGTCTTCTTGTGAGAGAATTGT
This sequence comes from Phaethon lepturus, assembly GCF_000687285.1. NCBI lineage: Eukaryota > Metazoa > Chordata > Aves > Phaethontiformes > Phaethontidae > Phaethon > Phaethon lepturus. The sequence goes on along the minus strand of NW_010537246.1, from coordinate 32,692 downwards.
ACTATGAAGATTGCTAAGTGAGCATAAGCTTATGTAGAAGGTGGCAAGTGAGACTCACTCCAATAAGTGTGTTGTTTCTTGCACATATCTGTACAAATGACCATACTGCATTCCTCATCTCCTATACCTAAAAATGATAAAGTATAATTCCATATAAAATGCAATAAAAAATTAGAAATTATCAGAATAAAATATTTCCAGCTTAATTTCACCATCTGTTTTAGTTCCCTCTAAGCCATGTTAGGATTTTTAGTTCCATTTCTGAAATTTATTTTCCTTCAGTAAACAAGGATAAGTCCTGTTTGAAAGAAATTAATGCCACTTCTTTCAGCTCAGCAGAAAAAACAAATTCTTCTTTCACTTTAAATTTTGTTCCATATCAAGATAATAATCAACACCTATTGTAGAGGATGAAGATTCCAATATAAACTAGTAAAACTCCCTGAGAGGATTTTCTTCAAAATTTTTTAAATGTAGAAGATAAAAGAGAATTTTTGTATTTTTTTCTTTTTATACAGGATGAGTAAGATTAACAGACAACATATAGAAGAGTATAAAGCAATATAAAAGCAACAGACAAGGCGTACGGATCATTAGTGGAGGAGAGCAATTCCTTTAACATATGAAGTATTTTGAGGTACTAGACCTATTCTACAATACTAAATCTCAGTAGCAGTGGCAAAAAAGGTTTAGTTTCCTGAAGGTTATAGATTGCACCAGAACGGTATTCTGATAATGACAAAATTAGTTAAAGAAATTGAAAGGACTCCTGAACTTTTTAATGGCGTTTTTATAGAATTATTTACCTATCAAAACCCTAGTTTACCTGAACATAAGACAGGGAGAAGACCTTACCCTCTTCTCACACATAGATGGACAAACAGAGGATGTATAGTCGAAAGAGGAGGTGCCAGGGAACAGACGCCCTCCTAAAAATGCTTCCAGGGCCAGGAATCTGCCCTCACTCAGCCAGGAAGGCAGGCTGACAGTGGTGACGAGACATCAGCAAACTCAAGGAGAGCAGCTACAGCCCTTTCTGTGTGGCAAATGGAAGCAGAAAGCAGACTGATAAGAATGATCCTGTCACTCTGGGACTGCTCTTGATCAACATAACCAGCGCTTGAAAAACCCTGAGCAGCTGGATGACTGGAGGCTGGAGACGTCACCCCTTCATCCCTCCAACCCCTCTGACCCCACACCGTCTGCGGGGCATCCTGCGAGTGGGGCTTGCCTGCGACCTGGGTCAGTCAGGGCTGATGTCCCCATGTCACTCCCAGGCCCTCGAGAGTGTCCAGGGGGGCTGTTGTAGCTGATTTTAGTATAGGAAAGCTGCATGTAAACCAACATCTTTCCTACCAGTCTCCAACAGTCTGCCTGAAACACCAAAGAGTCTAGCAACAACTGATTGTTTTTCTCCTCTGACTAAAAAAAAGGCAATAAAAAGGAAATTAATCTCAGCTTGACCTAAAATAAATATTTTATTTTAATTTATTGAAGGAAAAAAGGTAAAATGTATTTGATTCAACAATAACAAGAAAAGAGAACTATTTCTCTTTGTTTTCTTCTGTTTGGGATTGTCAATGTTAACTTCTTTTTCAGAAAGCCAAAGCACTATCAACAATGATATAATTCTGAAACCAAAATCCAGAAGCATAGTCACACAGTTACCTCTTTACTAGTCTTTCCCAGACTGAACAGGCCAAAACTCACCAACAAATGCCATCCAAATTTAGTGTGGTTTAATTCCACAGACCCATCTCCTGTGTGACCCCACAAGGTTCTCTCTCTCATTTTTATTTTCTGGACAGTGAAACACTCCACAAATAACTAAGTTCCAATATTGGTCTTCTATGACGTTATGCATGTAGCAGCAATGGAGAAAAATCTCATGAAGAGACAAATGCCAACATTACAGTCAAATTGTACTTGGAGCCAACAACACACTATCTTCAGGGAATAAACCACATATAAAAGTGGATTTTATTTATCAGCCTAGAGTATTGCTTAAATTTCAAAATTAAACTATTCTATTTGGGTAAAATAATATCGAACTTCTATCAAAGCCCAGAAAGCCATATCGTTGTTTATTGCACATACGGTCCTCACATTCTCATGCAAAAAGAAAGCAGTAATAGACAGCAAAATCCAAAGCAATGAGTCAAGAACTCTATACCTTTTTTTTCCCTTGATGCTTTTCCTATTCTTATTTTTAACCACTTTCAACCAGGTCTCATCATCTGTAAATATATCTAAGAAATTGGTTAGACTAGTAGTTAATAATGATTTTTTTTTTTTTCTCCCCCACTTTAGGAAGTCAGATTGGCAAAACAACCCTGTGCTCCATATGTTTGTTCACTAGTTTCAAAAACATTTTCAGTGGGGAGGGTTTCTTAGTGTGATGCTAAACTTCTGGTCAAAAAGAGCCGTAGGATCCACCGCCTAGGCAGTCAGTGGCATGACAGCTAAGGCATTAACCTGGTATTTGAGAGCTCAGCCTCAAAATCCAACTCTGTACATTTAACCTAGTGACCTGAGGCTCATTCCCTGCTTTCTCCTGAATTTTGGTCCTTGCAAGGAGCAGAATTTCTTGGAATTCAATGAGAATGTGTCAGATTCTTCATAAAACAAAATGCTGTAAAGTTTATATAAACATTTTCTCTCCAAATAGAAACAACATAGTATATAATTTCCTGGCAATAACTAAACTCCAAGACATTTTTTTTTAATTAAATTAGGCATAAAATCATTGCAGCAGATTTATTTTCCTGTTTGTGTTTTTTATTAATTAAATCTGCACCATCTGCCTTTGTTTATCTGTTTCACAATCCTTTCATCTTGCATTGTATGTTTATATTTTAAATGCATATTAGCTTTCATGATGGATTTTGTAACTGCAGAATGGTAGCTGCAAAGACAATTGTCATAAAAGGATACGCAAATGCTACAAAATAGCAGCGCAGAAAGCACCACAGCACAGAAAAATAAGGGACAAAGTCACACAACAGGATAGGTCAGCAAAATAATGTTTTGTTAAAGAGAAGACATTTAAACACGGCAGCATAACACTTAGAGACCTTCTCTTCTACATGAGCAGGGATGTGGGATTAATTTAGATACACTCACATTAATAATTCAGAATATAAACAGAAGAGAAGACATTTCAGATCTGTGAATCTAACAGATAAAGCACATTTCTTTTTACTAAAATAGGCAGATTCCTCCCCAAATGGATATTAAACGTTCATGTACCCTGTAGTAGCATGTAAATTAAAAAAAAAACATGGGTGTGTCTAATATTTACTCATGGACTTGAGCTGTCATAATCTGATATCGATTTAGTCTTTAATTCTAGATTATTTTCCTCTCTTAGCGTGACCAAGGTGTCTATTTTGCTGGAAGCAGCAAAGAGATCTTTCAAAGAACGGACTTCAGCCTCTCTCCAGCCAGGAAATGGGCCTGCTCTTGGCATGTAGGATTTGCCTCAATTCTACTCTTGTCTGACTCCACACATCCCAAATACTCTTTTCTATACTGCATGTCGTGGGGGAGAATGTGGGCTGCATCAGATGATGCAAGATCGGATTGAGGAAGAAGCACAGAAGCAAACTAAAGATCTGCTTCCTCTCTTACAATGACAGTGTTAACAGTATAAATTAATCAGTCTATGGAGGCATATAGAGAAATGCAAAAATTTGTAAGAAAACACGGCAAGTGGGGAAAGCTGCAGAAGTCAGAAGATGAACAGGAACGTGAAATGGAATTATGGTTGAGCAAAACTCAAGGAAAATCAATGATGATATATGAAAGAATAACAAAGCTGAAACACAGAAGAGCCATTCTTTTCTCTACAGTTTTGGCGTTGGTTTCTGTGGGTTTTTTTGTTTTGTGATTGTCTTTTTTTTGGGGGGGTGGCGGTTTTTAAAAAAAACAAAACAAAACAATTCTATGGCTGCCTTTGAGCCAGCAGCAGGTAGTTCAGTGCAGGGAGGATCCTTGAGTTTCCAAGACAAACACTGCCTGTTCCCCACTTCCTTCATTTCCATCTCTTTGGGAACTGGATATTGCCTATATGTATGTAAATATTTTTCTTTGTGCCCATTTCATCATATCTTCTTATAACAATAAAATTCCTTACTTCTATTTACTTCAGCTGGGCAATAATTTGACAGTTCAGAATGTACTTTTTCCTTCTTCAGGTACAAAGAACATTTAGCTACATATTTACTATACAGTAAATTGAAGAAAAAACGGCCTGCGATATATGCTGCTGTGCAAGATGCTAGTTTTAGTTGTAATGTTTTCAATATAGTAACTCCAGAGATTCAAAAATTTCTTCCTGAAATTGCATATTGCATCTTTAAGTACATGGATCATTATATGGAGTAGGTGGTACTGTCCTTGCCAAACGACTGAAGTCAAGCATTGTTTGTCACAATTAATGGAGACAGTCTTGTAATGTGCTTTCAGTATAAAAAAATACAAAGTATAATAACTTTTAATGCCAAATGGCTGAATAATAAAATTTTCTGGTGTGATTTATATCAGGGACTGTGATAAATTATGAACTTTTATGCAGTTTTAAACTATGATAAGAGATACTGGAGTTCAGCAGAAATCTCTACTGCAAATCCATTTCTAGCAAAATTTTTGGTTTTGTCTGGTAACCAATTTTTAACCAAGTTATGTAGACATATGAGACTCATGTTAAGAGCTTAGATCATTGTGATCTGATGGAACACAATAAAGAAACAGGGCATAGTTTCTCAGCCAGTACTGATGGACAGAAAGTATCCAAAACCCCACATCCTTTCTCTCCTCTTTCTGTATAACTGAGTAAAATGAGCTTTTCTTTTCATTCAGTATGTGTTTGGAGGTGACAAGAACTGTAAGCACACGTAACAGTAAAGTTACCTACGAGTAACATTAACATATCAGTCCTGTCCAACCCTTTCCCTAAGAGTCCCCTCCAGGCCATTTACAACTACAAACCCAAGTTTCTTAGCTACTGGTGACCGTTGTGAATAATAGACAGACACACAGAGAATGAGCTTCTAGAGAGGCATTATCTATTTTCCTGTAATACCATTTTGGAGGAAAATTCCACTGAACAAAGGCCATCCAGTGGGCAATGATCAGTCTGAGCAGTTCTCACATCACTGCACATTACCGTAGAAAAATGACCTTGGTATGTAACAAATCCAAGTCTCCACAACGATCTGGAGAAAGAAGAAAGTTAAAGGATTGTGCTCTGGCTCCTTATCAAGTTTAAATCTTTACCAGACAAGATTCCAGTGGAAATCCAAATCCGCAGGTTCTGAAGGATCAGCGTTTCTTCTAAATTACCCTCAGACAGCTTGAGACAGGTCTAGTTTCACTAAGCAAGTGCAAGCCATCCTTTCAGTGTGCTGTTTCCATGTGTCCTGAGCTGTGATGAACACACCACAGCCATTCCCGCGCCCCCAGTTAAAGCATCCCACAGGTGCAGCTTATGGTCCTGCTGTTCAGCAAGTGGCCCGACCAAATTCCTGCCCCCCCCAGTGCAAGGATCTTGTGCTCCTCCTGGCACACGGGCGGCCTGAGCGCGTACTTACTTTTCATTAGGTCGACTCGGCAGTCCATTCGAACTGTCTTATTCGAGGTATAAAGAAATGCCAAACCTTCATACATCCAAGCTCTCCATCACTGGCCTAGCAACGCCTTAAGCTCAGTTCATGTCCTCCTGGGTAAATATAAATGCAGGTTTTGTTTCTGCCTACCAGATATATTTTTTTCCTAATTGTGGAACCATTCTAATTTGGGGTCTAATCCTGTAAAAACTTGCCACCCTGCCTTCCAGGCCTTGCAAGGCTTTTTTAAGTTCTTTTCATCATAAGCACCATAAGCCTGTCAGCAGCTTTTTGAAAAATTCGTCTTGTTGAATAATCAGAAATTACTTATCAAATCTTAAAAAGACAGCCCTGAAACTGTATTTTTTTGATCCACTTGCAAAATCTGGCATTATATTAAGATTTCTGATTTGGTAAGTTAAGAATCGGTTCTTTCTTCTTCAGTTGTATTTAAGAAGTCCCACTGATTTCATTAAAGATCTGTGGAAGAATACGGGACAGCAATTTTAGCTTGCACAATACACTATTCTTCTGCTAAAAATCTTGATTATTCATTGACTTTGGATGCCTACCATAATCTGCATTTTTATCATATGCAAGAATAAACTGATGCAAAGCCTATACCCCAAAAACTCTCCAGATTTAAGGCCAGAAAAACCTGAATCTAGCTCTGGATCAGGTATTTTGTGACTTGAGCAGAGATTAATAATAAAAAGAAAACAGATGTAATAATTGAGTAACTGGTTCTCAACTGTGCATGGGAGGAGTATCTTTATTCACCATTCCAGCTTCATCTTAAATGTATAAATGAGAAAAACAACCATGAAAATGCTAATAATCATATCATTTCACCTAGCTGGTGACAGAAGAACTGTGGTTCTACTTCCCCTCCTAGAAATGACGCCTCCCAACGTGGTTTTGGGCTAAGCTAACGTGTTTCTTCAGCATGGCAAATGGGCAGAATCAGACCCTCACTGACTTCAGTGAGAGATCAGAAAGCCCAAGGAATCGCATTGACCCCAACGGGCAAGCATAAATGAGAACGACTGCACGCAGACTCCCAAATTAGTATGTGAATACACGGGCACGCAAATCATTGAACACGGTAGGTGGAGACTGGGTTTGCTGCAAATCAGCTTTCCGTACAAACGCAGGGCCCAGCACCTCCAGGGCTCGGGAGACAATCCTGCCTGGAAACCTGCAGGTTTCAGATCCGGGATGCAGAACTCCCACACGAGCGCACAGGGGATGCACAGTAGCTGCAGCTCGTCTGACACCGCGCTTGTGCACCGAAAATCGATGGCGGAGGACTGCAGGGCCTCGCTGCAGGGCGCTTTGGCCCGCTGTCTCACAGGAGAGCTGCTTCCAAGACGAGTAGGTATTTCTAAATTATTTCTAGGATTATTAAAGCACGCTCGCCATGCCAGATGTGAGCTCCGCAGTGGCAGCTGAACTCTGCAAGTCTACTGGAGCGCATTAGAAGGGTGGGAAGCTCTATGACCACAGGAGGAATGTGGGGCTTGCCCATTTCTGCTCAATTTCAAACAGCACTTCTGTGAGTGTTTAGGAGACAGAGACATTTACTTGTACATTTCTCTCTCTCCTCCCTTCACCCTCCCCCTCAGCTTTATTATAGTAAAGCGTTTCATGCATTTGCCGCAATATTTCCTTTAACAAAATTCTTCCTGCTGCCTCAGGACCCCTCACAACCTGGTACTTGGGGAAAATTTTAGGCCATTTTACCATATGCATCATGTCTAAAATTAAATCTATGAGCTTTTTGACTACAAAGATAAAAAGGTCATCCTTCCTTTGCATAGCCTTTTGTTCATATTTGAAAAAGAGCTGCTGTGAAATACTACTGTGTTAAGTCTGTCGTGAAACGTCTGTAAATGTAAAAGATCAGCTGATTCAGACCTGCCAATTAGTTTCATCTTACCATATATTTACTCAGCTTTCTGGCAACAGAATTTCTTACAATGTAATCATAATCCGAGCTAAATAAGATGGTGCTCTTAATGAGGCAATGTACAATTTCTCTCTCTCATCCCTATGTGTTAAGCTGTATTTCACAATGAATTCTTAAGGTGAATGAATTTATTTCTGGGCACAGTTTTTTCACTTCACATATTTACATACCTATTAAAATGCCACATATGTGAGTGATAATAGTATCTTTGTGTAGATTTTTCATTTTTGCTGATTTTACCCTGCGAGTTTGGCTAGCTTCACAAAGTATCCAGATAAGGAAAACTGCTTATGTCTTGTGAGCTGAGTATCTCACAGAAACAAGTTCTGCCGATGACTTTTGCACATTTGTGCAAGTAAATTGTACAATACTTTAAATTTATTATTTAAATTTGAATGCACTGTTAAAAAAATAACCCAGTCAATAAAGAACATGAACAAATTATCAAGTTTCAGTTTGGGATGAAAAAAATGAGTTAATTCTTACTTGTGTTAGAGGTAGTTAACGTATCAAATTTATAGAAGCAGCCTGACTTTTTTTTTTGAGAAACTAATCAAGTAAGCATGTAAGCAATCTTCTGGATGTTAAAAAAGCAGTGGATCATGGGGTACTTTAGAAATGATTTAGGAAGGTTGCTCCTTTTAATTCCTTTCAAAATCAGGTATTTCTAAATAAAAGCTACATGGACTCTTGAATGAGTTATGGCCTTTGTCAAACATGGCACTGCCAGGTCACAGCCCCCCATGAATCAAACACGTTTGGTGAAATCTGTAAACTAGTATTTCACTCTCATCAGAAAAACAGACTGGGATGGGATAGGAGGTTTATAATTAGGACATTACTTTTTGGTGACAAGACACAACCCGTCTAAATGACCTGCGCTTTGAAGGTGGAAACTGTGAATGACAACGGTAATGACAAGGAGTACTATTAAAGGACTAACAACCAGTTGAGTGAAATCCTACCAGGAGTCTGATTCCCCACTGCTTTGCACCATTTCCTAGCCATAGATATCACTACAAAGGCAGTATGAAATGCTATCAAATTAGACAGGTTTTTACAGTGATTTTGCACTGATCTCTCATACTAAAGGATGGACAAGCAGTTCAGTTTTAGATTTAAATTTGTTTTGGCCTTTCTCACATTTGAGTGATATATAGGTACTGTTATATAGATACACTGCTTGTAGATGTAGGAATGCTATATATAGATATACAAGATTTAAATATATACTGTTTTAAATATCCATTTATCTATACACACATATATTCCCCTTTATTGCTGAAAACTGAAGCTTTAATAAATCTGCTTTATTCAAACAAATAAAGAGCAACTTGAGTAACTGGCTTTAGTCTGTATCTACTGGATAATTTCCCCATGTTTGCTTCCAGTTTTAAGCCATGCTTGCATATTATTACCAGTGACAGTAAAGCACACATTTGTAGGTAATGCTCTAATCTCACGGTCAACTCCAATAATCTTGCACTGTGACAGGCTTCTGCATGAAATTGTTTTACAGTTGGTATGTATGTGAAATACAATAGCTGCGTAGGCATGGCAAAAATTATAGCAGCATGATTTAGGTAGAGTAAAAGAGAAAGAGTAATTAGTCAATAGTACGCAAAACTTTGCTAGACACGCCCACTGTTTCACAGGCAAAAATAGTTTTTTTGCTGCAAAGAGCCTATTCTCTAAGCCTTTGTTTCCATGGGGAACTCATTCTACAGGAGTTCAGTGCGACTTTCCCATGTTGTCAATAATACATACACATTTCCTGTGTGAGCAGCTCTCCGCGGCACTTTGTTTTGAACGTGGGATAAGCCCTCCTACCTGGAATTAATCTTCTTACTATGTGTGCATGTGGGGAAGCTAACATTCCATAGCTGATACTCCATACATTCACAGTTTACCTAACTATATAGTAACTTCCCTAGATAGAGAAACTGTAAAACCATGGAAGATGACATAGGAGAGGTATAGGCTGAAGATTTTCTATTTCAATTCAATTCCTATTTTTCTGTACTATCCTTCAACCCTTTTACATTTTACATGGTTTATTCACACAATCTCCATGCTCATTGTTAGCAAGCAATGTATCTTCTTTTTACGAACTGAATAAATTTCAAGACTCCAATCCAGGAGAGTGTTTGTCATCATTGCTTGTACTGCAAAGGCTGTTGCAAGTAACTGAGTCCATATTAATAGACATATGGACTTGGATAAATACATTGAGGTGCATAACGTATTCTCATGATCTAGTCCTTTATATTATAATCTAATTTATGATCTAGTCTGTTACATTATAAAAACATTTCACACTGAAGTTGGTTAAATAATGAACAGAAAATACCTGTGAATAACGGATTCTGGCAGGTTCATTCTGTCCTTTACTCAAGGACCTATTTGTAAGCAGATGTCTGGTGATTATTTACAGTATCCAGAAAACTCTCTAATCATTAATCTTAAAGAACACGCATAATCAGAAAGTGGTAGGGGATAACGCAGTACTGTTAACTAACGCACAGCAGAAACATCACATAGACCTCTAGGAATCATTCATGTATCTTCATCCAAGCTGCTTGATCAACACTGCTGGGAGCATTAAGGCTAGTTTGTGATTGACTGATTCACAGATGGAAGACAAAAGAACAACAGAAACACTGAGCAGGTTTGATACCCTGCCTTCACATTGCATGGAAGTGGACACCAAATCACGGAATGGCTGAGGCTAGAAGGCATTCTGGAGGTCTGTAGTCCAATCCCCAGCCCAAAGCAGGCTTAGCCAGAGCAGATGGCACAGGGCCTACCTTCCCCAAATCAAGTGGTGCTCTTTATCTTCTCCCCTCCCCTTTTCTTTTTCCCCTCTCAGCATTTTGAACTGCAGGAGAAACTTTCTAAAAAAGCTCTGGAAACTAAGGTTCTCATTTTTTCACATTTAGAATGTCAAGCATTAGGTAGATAAAAGATTTTATGAGACTTGCAATATAACCATTAAAAATTACCTTACAATACAGTTCAATTAGATGGAAATCTGCATATATTCAGTGGTCTAAATTGTGTGACTAAAGCTAGTCTTTCAAGTCCTGTGTTTCATATCACATCTCATTGGATCCAGGAGACTGAGAAAAAGTATTACCTTTCACCATGTAATTTCAGACTGAATTTCAGAGGAAAAGCTGCAGTTACAAACTGGGTGGCATGAATTCAAGAAAAAGATTCAGCGGACACTATGAGGGTTTAGGGATAACTTTTCTTGTACTGCAAAGCTCTACCAACATCTCCCACTATTTAAATAACACATTTAATTACCTTGTTTTTAACAACTGGATAATCTTTGTTGGACCAGCAGGTTTTGTTGGACCAGCAGGTTTTGTTTGAACAAATGAGAACGTGCTCAGAAAGAATCCTCAAAGAGATGCTTGTTCAGAGAACTTCAAGGTAAAAAAAGACAAAATGAGGTTCAAGATTTAACTAGATTTAGAAGAGGGCATTTGTCCACAGGCCAACATAACAGTCTTAGTCCAAATTAGAATAATAATTGAAATGACATTATGAGTACCATGTCATTGCTGTAGTGTATAAAATTCTGGCAGCAAACAGAAGTCATTCAAAATGGGGACAGTACCATTAAGTACTTGGCCAGTGGTGAAAAGATCCAGCATAATTTAACTAAATACATTTAATTTGGTTTATATAAGAATAAAACTTATAATATCATTAAGAAGCCCAAACATGTATTTTTTTCATCTGTACAAGAATCTTTCCTTCAGCCCTAAAGTGATTTCCTACCTCTCAATACGGCAAGGCTTTGAACAAACACACAGACAAATCAGAGACGAGCAAAGACCCAGTCCATGAAACTGTATTATGAGAAGAACCCTGCTAACATCGGAGTACTTGCGTAACACAGGTAAGTGCTTGCAAGCAGATACCAGCTACCTGCTGATACCAGGTATGAGGATGCCATCCCACAGTCACCACCACGGCTGGGCTAAGAGGAGCTCATTTAAGCACAGCTCATCTTGCACCTCTGTTTGTCATGAACTGGAGCTGAATTCATGATGTGCTACCCAGCATACAGCCACAATGAAATCTTTTCCTGGCTTGCCCCCAAAGGACCCAGGGCATGTCTGCAGATGCAAAGTTTGTTGCAGGAAGAGCTTTCTAACATGGGGGGAGGATGGGCTCTCTCTCTCCCCTCCCCAACTCTGCAAGGCTCCAATTACTGCTTTAACTTGTGCAGAGGGTCAGATGGACACAGGGTAACCTCATGAACTGAAAAATACAAGCCACCATCAATGAGTCTTCACATCTGTGTGGAATGAATTCAGCCTCAAACGAAGGTATGTGGGGGCAGAAAGGCAAAGGAGAGCTCGCCAATGAGAATAAACACTATGAAAACTGAGTCACTTCCTTTGTTTTTCTTCTTTCACTGATTAATATAATCAGATAATTATATTAATACCTATAGCTCAAAATAAAAAAAAGCAGCACAACATTTTTCAAGAAAGCTAAATGAAACTATTTGGCATTTCTTATTTATTGATAACGAATAAGCTTGATAGTTGCTGATATAAAGCAGCAGTCCAGAGCTGACATTAGCCAGCACAGTCTGTGATGTCAATGTTATAAATCATACATGGGAGTCTCATGTTATGCAACATCCCACAAACTGGAGCACTAGCCATTTTTTAAAGTAATAAAGTTAAAGGGTAAGTAGGTTACTTATCGCGTTAGAGCACTCAGACTTCAGCTAGTACAACACTTAAAAATATACAGATGGACATTGGAGTCTCTAAATCAATTTGTAATTTCTGAACTGGAATTATAGACCAAAGCCTAAAAAGCCATGTAGTCCTGAAAGAGACTTTGAAAAGTAAAACAGAAGAGGTATCATTATATAATTATATTTGGGAGGAAGAAATGCCATAAAATGTCATAATAGGATTCCAAAGCTAAAACCGTAGCATGAAGATTACCTATTTTAGAACTAGAAAGGTTAACCATATATTTAGAGGAACTATAGGAAACTGACACCTAAATGGCTATAGCATACTTAAAAATATGTTCTGCTTCACCAGATTCAAAGTTGTTTTAGTTTACTGCTTTTACTGACAGAAAAAATTCAGAGTTGAACTGAATCTACTGCAAAATCTAAAAAAAAAACCCAAACCAACAATCCCCCCCCACCCCACCCCAACCATCTTTTCCTCTCATCCAGGTTTTTACATACAATTCCCTGAAAAAGTGAGATGTCACTTTAAGTTCCCAGGCTGCTCAGGGGCAGGAGAACAAGTAAAAAGCAACACCCTTCATTTTCCCGTAGAGGAAGGGGGAGTAAAAGAGGAAGGTGAGCTAGAAAGTTCCCTTTTCACTGAGGGAAGACACCAGCCAAAGTAAATCTTTCCTTATCCCTATCTTCTTTACTGACAGAGTTTGAGAAGAAGGAAGAATGTGGCTACTGGTGGATTTAGCAAAAGATGCTCCAATCTGGTGGCATGAGCAAGAGTTAAAAACAACTACAGCTTCATATCAGCCACTCCTTACTTCAGTTTCATATAAAATTTAATGTTGGTAATAAATGTAAAATTGGCACACAGCAAACACTCAGTGTCTCCCCAGCTTGATTTTACTATATGCATGGAAGCCAGGATTCCTATGCCTGCATCATATGCGGGCACTTACACATGCAGAACGTGTATGTGTAATGCTAGCGAATTCAAGTGATGCATCTGTGTCATGTCAGGGCCTGTTCTTGAGAACAGGTCAAATGGAGCTCTAGCAAAAGGGGGAGGCAGAGTGTAGAGCTGCATGCTACAAGGATGTCATCTGAGGTTGTCTTTTATAAGCCAACAAGCATCCCTCCTGTAGACAGCCCTTGCAGCAGAGGCTCACAGTAATTCCTGAGTTTCTATTATTGTATCAATGACAGACTATTAATGAAATAAAAAGGGACTTTACCCCTCAAAGCAGAAATCTTGCCAAGTGCTCCAGAAGCTTCCTGCATTGCTTTTCTTGCTTAGGCTGTTTTTTTTCCCGATTGAAGTTCTTGTGTGACCTCGTGAAATCCTATCCCTTCACATGCTCACAGAACGATGATTATAGAACTATTCTTAGCCTTATGACATATCTAATGACTGGTTTAGCTAATATTGAATCATACAGATCCATTCCTCTAGGGCTATTGTGTTGTAAACCTGTTGCTACAAGTTTGGAAATATCTTGCAACTATTTGCTTTCCTTTTACGTTCAAGAGTCTAATACGCTGTTAATAATTCAGAATAGAATAGACTATTTCAGTTGGAAGGGGCCTAGTCCAACTGCCTGACCACGTCAGGGCCGACCAAAAGTTAAAGCATGTTATTTAGGGCATTGTCCAAACGCCTCTTAAACACTGACAGGCTTGGGGCATCAACAACCTCTCTGGGAAGCCCATTCCAGTGTTTGACCACCCTCTTGGTAAAGAAATGCTTCCTAATGCCCAGTCTAAACCTCCCCTGACGCATCTTTGAATCATTCCCACGCATCCTATCACTGGATAGTAAGGAATATCTAAAAAAAAAGGCCTCTAAAAAAAGCATCTACTGACATCTTGAATGATGATGGAGTGATGTTAAGGTTTTCATTTTAGGACCTACCAAGGGCAATATCCATTTTTGTGTCAGGGAAACAAGTATGACCAGTCTCTTGGGAAGTGTTCACAGGATCAGGTCCTTATTTTACCAGGTTGCATTCTTTAAGGATATACTGAGCTGGCTGGAAGAGAGTTTGCAGATCTACTCCATCAATTAAGAGCAATCCTACAGAGGTCAGCTGCATAGCCTGCAATGCTCATGTATTTCTTGGAGCTTCAGTGGAATTACAGTGAAGCTCATTACTTCCCTTCTCAGAATCCCATGTCGCTGTCATTTCATTACCTTAAACAATCTATCATTTCAGAGTATAACTAGAAATTTCCAGCATATCCATCTCGAAATATGCCTTTAAGTCAAAGGCTTTTCTTCTTTTCTTTAGCAAGTCCTTATTATAGATAGTGCCTTCGATACCAATGTTATTTTGTGAAATTCAGTAGTATGGGCCCTAGTCTAAGTCCTCTGCACTACATCCAAACATAAACAAACTCATGGGATTTTTCAGTGACCCCAGCTGATAAAGGTGAGATTTATTTCAGCAATTAGACTGCTCTCTTTAGATGTAGCAGTTTTACATTTTTTTCCTCTGCTAGCACCTCTGTACTGGTTTTTCTTAAAACAAGACTTCTTCCAACCTGCTCTGGAAGTTCCAGCCAGGGACTGTAAGCAGGAAATTGGTGTTCAGTTCTCTTTCCAATCTTCTGTGCTCCATGCACACACATACACACACACACTCTTTTATCCTTTCCTTATCTCTCTTTCAGCTCTGGCTCATAATCCCCACTTCAGGCCACTTCCCCAAGTCTCTCAGGAAAACATGCTATTG
>NW_010537246.1:9442-17628 GCF_000687285.1 Phaethon lepturus | reverse complement strand
ATTCCTGCTTTCTTCCTCTGTAGCAAAAGGATTCTCCTTGATAATCCTTTCCATCATGCAAATGTTCCTGTTTTATACTTGGTTCTCTAATGAAAATCTGTGTTTTGTGTTTGATGTAGTAACAGTAATTTTTGCTGGAAGACTCTTAAGCTTTCTTATTTTACTTAACTAGTCATGTCACCTTTCTTTAACACTTAATAGACTTGAGTATTTCATTTAATTTCTCATGAGTCCTCCAGCTGTTCTGCTCCATCCATGCAACTTTTCTACACCTACCACAGTTTAAACTCTGAGACATACAACCGGAGAGCACATAGAGAGTTCTTGCAGCAACAACAAACACCCACAAAAAGCAATAATAGTAGCAGAGCAACTTGGGGCAAAAAAAGGGATTTAGCTTCAAATATCTGTTTTAGTCCCATTTTACTCCAAAATTATTTTGGAATAAGTCCATAGTACCATATGCATGGAGACACTATACACTTACAGTATAATTTAATGGAATCACAAAAGACCTAATCCATAGATGCTTGTCATACTACAGGAAAGTGGAGATAAAAGTTACAATCTTTTCTGAGGTAACTGCATCTACAACTGTCACTATCATCATATAGGCCATTAAGATTATGCACAGATGATCTCCTTCAGTAAAGTAAGAATTTCCTGGACAGTCATAGCCCATCTGCTCTGCCTATGAAAATACTTTTTGTTTACAGCTTTTTCAGCCCCAAATCAGATTACAGCAAAAGCATTCTGCAGAACACAGAGAAAACATTTTCTCATCAAACACTGCTCTTCAATGTTAAAGTCCAAAACAGGATGACATTAGGTTGTACCTTTACCTCTATCAGACGGTCCAGATTGCCAGGAGTGTTTGTGACTGTCAGCCGGTGTTCTGGAGAAATTTGTGAACCTGAGGTCCCTGCACTGCAGGTGTCATTCATGCAGCTATCTCATCCAATGACTTGTTTTACATGGCATGGTATCATTAGACACTCGACTCCTGTAAATTCAAACCTGTAAACCAGATCAACTTGAAACCAGATCAATATCACAGCTGGCCATCTTGCACAGGCCACAGAAAGCTTTGTAAAAGCACACTACAATGTAAGTAAGGAGCAAAAAAAAAAATCTATTTGAAGGGTATGATTAAACACATGCATTAAGAAAAGACACACACGTAGGCACGTTTAAAAAATTAAGATATTTATGAATCTCCATATATACCTCCTAGATGGTCATCTCTCAGATCATATACCTGAAAGGCCACAATACTCCTCATGAAATTCAGGATGTATGTTCAGAGGGAAATCCTCATTCTTCATACAAAACAATTTTTATCGCAGTATGTATGTGAGGCAATATAAGCGTATTCTCTAGCCATCAGATGAAGTGAAGTGAAGCTGTGCCATCGGCTATGATCCATGTTTCCCATGAAATAAACAGCACTTTGATATGTATAAAACCAGGTCACTTAAGACTTTAGGTTAGGCCTTTTCTACATCTATTTGGGTGTAAAGGGATGAACAACTAGTCAGGGAATTTACACTATGAAAAACTGAAAATGCAAAGGAATATTTTTCACTGATAAGCAACTCAATTTTACATACCTTTTTGTGTTACTTGGTTTTATTGTAAACTTTATAGAAAAGATAGAACAGACTGTCTGGACAGAATCAATTGCTCTGAAAAACTTCTACAAGATAGTGCACTAAATTGTTTTTGCGGTGCAATAGCACAGCAGTAAGATTGTAAATTCAAGGATACAGAAAGATTCACCAAGATATATGGTAAATTCAATCATTCACAAGGGAAGGAAAATCAGATAAGTAACACTGTTTTTGTCTTGAGTATACCAACCAATCCAGTATGGGTCATATGAGGTTATGCTTCTTAGCAATATTCCCAATAGGTAGGAGAGTACAGAGGATGAATTTGGGAACATAGCAGACTTCTCAGCTGGTGCTGAGGGTTTCAGCTTTTATTAAAAAGAAATACTTCCAGCTATTATGTCTATGGAGAAAAAA
Source organism: Phaethon lepturus (assembly GCF_000687285.1). Lineage (NCBI taxonomy): Eukaryota > Metazoa > Chordata > Aves > Phaethontiformes > Phaethontidae > Phaethon > Phaethon lepturus. Next base: position 15,601 of record NW_010537246.1, on the reverse strand, counting down.
TGGTTACTCAGAGCCTCATAAAACAATACCATGTATGTCCATGAGTGCTAACCTAGAGTGAAACCGTAATGCCATGATTTTAAAAGTCGAGTTCCTAACCATTTGCTTGTAACAAAAGCACATCACATTATACAAATTGACCCTGAGTGGAGCAGAGGCATAACAATGGTAGTTAAGAATCTATGTTTTAAGGCTGCTGGTCTTTAAAAACACTGGAATAGATGTAGATAATGTACATGACGTTTTTCTGAGTCAGTATTTACTTTTCTAAGCTGCAGAAGTCAAGCTAAAGCATTTGACAAAGGAAAAGGCAGCATCAGTACTCTTCATTTCAGTTAAACTCTTCTTGTTGTCGTTAAATTGTACATCTGTGCAGACTTCAGCACCTGAATGAAGTCTGAGGGCAGTATCCTATCCTACTGATGAGGTATAAGAACAGCAGTGATGGTTCAAGATTTCCCAGTATTCATTTCTATTTTCCTGCTGTTTATTCACACTATGTGTGTAAAACACAGTCTCAATTGTGTTACAGTCTGTATGAATGAAACACAAGGGCAGCGGTCCCTACCCTGAAGTCTTGTAGACCAGATATAGAAGAAAGGAAAAAAAGCAGGAGAGTAAACAGAAGCAGAGGTGACTGCTGACCTTCAGGTTAACCATTTAGGTGTGTGGCAGAGAAAGAAATGGAGCTGCCACCAAGCCTTCAAAGGAGTAGTTGTACAGCCACATTTCTATTCTGAAGTGATCATCTGTGTCATATCCTCCACACCGGGCAGCACCGGTTTTCCCTCTAACCTATTCAGCACATTGGCAGCAAAACAGCTAGCAGACCTTCCCAAAATAAACACGGCTCTGTCAGAAGCTTTATTTTGGGAGCCATTCACATTGGACATTAGGATGAGCAGTTGCTTCCTTACAGTGTCTCTTCCAGACAGGTTCTCAAAACCTAGCTTAGGCCCGTCATATCCCAAGGGATTCAATGAATTGCAGTTTTCTTCTCTATAGTTGGCACCAGAACTTATTAATTCGTCCCCTTCACTTGCAACAGGCAGGCACAAAGAACTTCAGTCTGCTTTCTGGTTTGCCCTGGTTAATGGATGTATCTGCTATTTTATTCATCTGTATTTTGTATGTAATCCTTACATACCTCATGGGAACTGAAAAACACTTTGTGGAAAAGTCCCATGACTGAAGGTAGTCATGAGTCATGACATTTGGGAAAGGAAGAACAACCACCCAACAACATGAGGTAAACTAAGACCAGCCAGCCCTGTGATATAAATATACAGCTTTTTAGGATTGCTTTGAAGAATTGTCCATGTAGAAGTGACAGTAACAAGAGGGTGTAAGGGAAAATCAGTTTAAATTGTCAAGGATGCAAAAAAGTCTATGAGTAGAACAAAGACTCCTGTATGAAAAAAGGTTAAACACGGATCATCATTTTGTCTAGTGATTATTATTAGCATAGTGCTTCCGGCGAGAAAGTATACCTAGTTGGAGTTGTAAAAGCAGCAGTAGATAAAGCAGAGTGCTCACAACTTAGCAACAGCTTTGAAAGTATTGTCAATAAAGCTACAGTTTGAAATAGGGCCAAGTGATAGTACGTGATAATACTGCACAATTGAAGCAGCACTTCAGTATCTAATCTTGGGATTAGAGCAGATCTGGAGGTTCACACTATTGAAACCATGTCAAGGCTGAATTTATAGCTCTCCTTGGCAGATATAAATAACAGCTACAGATTATTGGAGACAAACTTTGATATACTTCACAAAAAAAAAAGCCTATCTTAAAACCATGGAAACTTTCTTTTTCATCCAAAAAAAGAAAAAGAAAATCATCAGCTGCAGTGGATGCTGAGGCATCTGTTTTCCACTATCACTGTGTTTATATGAATGTTTCTAAGGATCCAGCTCCTTGATATTATGGTCTTTGATAAATTCAGTTCAGCAAAAGACCTGGCTACAAACCAGCCTTTCACCACACACAAGGACTTCATATGCATGAGACAATCATCATATTCTCCCCTGTGGACATGAAGATATTGTAACTGTTGAAATGAAATATTCAGCATAGACAAATAAATTCTGAAGTCATAAAATTCCTTTAGTGGTAAGAATATTTAATTTTTATTTTTTCTTTATTTTGTTTAAAAAAGTCTTTGTTGTACATACACACACACACACACACCCTATATAAAAAACATAAAAAAGAGGAAAGACCTGAAGAGAGGTTTGGTTTGGAAGCCAGGAGAGCAAAATAGAAAAAGTAAAGGAGGATAAAAAAGCTTGGGGAAAAAAGTGGAAATTCCATATTGGAAAGTGATATTTTAAATACTGTTTTTCAAGTTGTGCTTAGAAGCTGTGCAGGACACAGCCAAATAATATGATTATATCTGTTGTACCAACCTCTCCCTGTCATACTTGGTTAATATCGTGCATGTGATACTCTAAGTGTAGTTACTGTTTGTTTTTCAACAGCTACATGAACCATACATTTCGCAGAAATGGTTTATAAATTTTTCTTTCTTTTATTTCCATATTTGCATTAAAATTTCAAAGTGAAAATTATTGCCGTAAAACGTGGTTCCTTTTTTTAGCCTGATTGACAGATGCATCTGCTTGAGCAAGAGCAAAACTCAACTCTATTAAATCAGTAATCCTTCCATATGACATTGTCGCACAGCACAGATGTCCTTTCATAGGATTTCTGTCAAGGGGACAGCTTGCCATTCCACACTGACAGGTAGGGCTGGGGATGATCAGCAAAGAGATCAGAGATTACTTAAAATGCCTTTCATCAAATTTAAACCAACCTTTACGCAATTCACTGTGGAGCAAAATTAATTATTGCCCTGCAGTAATTGCTTCCATTTATACACACCTAAATGCTACCAAACTTTGGAAATGTGAGAGCTTCCTAACTGAACACAGAGCACCTGCTGTTAACTCTTGAATGTCTCAAGAATGGGGACTTCAAACTTCCTTGAAAATTTTTCTACACTTTGCTCAATCCTTGTCTTCTTGGAGCCAGACTAGCTAGGATGCCTTACTTAAGATGGAAAGATATGCAAAATAGTCACAAAACATTTTAGTATTTTTAAATCATTCCTAATATACTTTTCCTATGCTGAATATACAAAGTATGTGGTGCTATGATCTAAGGCAAAGGTTTCACTGGCTTTCACATGCCTTATCTAATTCACCTGCAGCTTCACCACCCACAAGTATTATGTCATCATCAAAAATCCATACTGAATAGAATATACATTGCTGCTCCTCTATGGGCAACACAACTTCAACATTATAGTCTAGAAGGCAGAATAATGTGTGCACCAGATATGTAGGCAACCAACACTGCGGGACAAGGACATGCCTTATATAGGTATGCTTCCTTGGTGCTCTTGAACCAAAAGTGACCATAGCAAAGTAGAAGTACTTCTTTTTAGCAGTCCAATATGTGTGCTTTCTCAAAGCATGAGCTCCCTTGCACAGTTCTTCTCTTCTTTAAGGAGCTCCTTAAGTAAAGAACAGCACATTTCCCTATTCTAAACAAGAAAATATCCAGGCTAATCGAGAAACAATTAGACTTTTACTTCTTTGTCCTTTGTATAAGAGAAGAAAGCTTTCAAAAAAACACATTTCTTTCATTTGCAAGAAATTAAATCCAGGTTTAAAGCTTTTCTCCAGCCCACTACTGTTTGCTTTCTTTGGAGGGAAGTTACAGCAGTGCCAGGTCCTGGGAAGAACTTTGACATGTGTTGGCAATCTTGCAAACTGAATTTAGAGTCCCTCAGATTCAATATTGGGAAATTTATTAAGAGCAAGTCTTGCCTGAAGCTCTTTGTGGGAGTTTATGTTAAGCCACTGGCACTCTCTTCTAAGGGTGAGTTTCCTGTTGTTTATCCCTGATGATGTTTAGAGCAATGCTAATCCACTTCCTGGGGCATCCCACTGAGATACAAGTCACATTATTAACAGCTAGTAGGTTTGATCATGATTTCCAACAGGGCCATGCAATTTGGTTCCTGGAATCTCATGCATAGCTTTTCATTTAGACAAATCGCTGTTGGCCAGAAAGAAAAAATAAAAACAGAATAGGAGAAAAATAGAATTTTCTATAGATAGCATTTTTGTACATGGCCTGTATTCCCATAACTTTCAGAAGGACTGTGCAAAGTGTAAGCTAGAATAGGGATTTTTTTTTCCCCCTTTTAATACTTTGTAAACAAGGTATGCTGTACAGGTAATCTATTGTACATCCAAAAATATGGAAGTGACCCTGTCAGGGCTCTTGTAACAGTGATTTGTGATCAAATTCCTAGACCGTATGAAACGATCTCTACTGAAATCAATATTGGAATATGAAAATCAACGGAGTTACACGAATTTCTGCAACTTGGGTATCTATCCTATGGGCTTCACTACTATCTTTTCAGTCTTTATGGAGATTCAACCCCTTTTTGAGCATATATATGTACTCAAAGGCTTTTATGAAGCGGAAGCAGCATGCTTATTCATTCAAGCTTTTAGTTTTAATCACCACCTCTTACTCTACTGGGGGACTGTGAAACTTCCTGGGCATACCAGGAAGCTGGGCACAAGATGCCATTTCTGCCTTTGCAGCTGACTGACTTCATGTTGCTCAGCTTTTACGACTTCCCCTTTACTTACTGAACACAACTCAGAAGATACTTGTTTGCTTCAGGGATTTGAGACTACACAGAACATACTGGCTCTCACAGTTTAGGGAGCATGTAGACAGCAAAAGCATCAGTCAAGGTCACAGCCTTCCTTCCTCTGTTACCTCTTTGCTTTGGAAGGAAATAACTGCAAGATTCGTTATGAATCTTATTTTCTCACTTTTTGCCACACTAATCATGCTAGGGATGAAGTATAATACTTCCATGGTGCCATTCCCTCACTGCAGAATAACCAGTTGGAATGATGGGGGGAAAAAAAAAAAAAAGAGATGAGTTTGTAGGCAATAGCATTCAAAAAACAACCTGAAACCTCCACTGTATAGCTCTTTACTCAATGTCTCTTCACTTACATATGCTGATCACCACTTCAGTGATCAATGAGGTCAATCTGTGAAGCCAGTGGTTGTATCAGATACAAGATCAGAAAGGAAAGGTGCAACTCATAGTTGCATAGGTTGCAACTTGTACATAGTTAATGACATCAGACTGCAAACTCAGGTATCTATGGCCATTGCTCATTTCATATGCTAAAGTTCATGCACACACAGACAAAACCCCAAACTCTCAAGAGTAAGTGCTTACATGGGGTCTTGCTACCACCAGAAGCTCTCTGCATGAGATCAGACTCCAGCTGGGCACGCCATGGAATACACAGTGGATAGATAGAATATTTACATGGAATACACATGGAGTACACACAGTAGAACTACACAAGCTCATAGCAGCAGGTTTATGCTTCTGCAGGCAAAAAGAGAATACAGCAACTTTTGTGCCTTGTATCAGTCATACTTGGTTCTAAACCATTGGGTTGCTTCCATTCTTGTTGCCTGTGCTCAAGAAAGTTTTGTGCTCCTTTCTCCTTTCAAAAGCATTTCTTTATGAGCTTTCAGATTAAAGAGTACACTTATAAAAATGGAAGTACCATTATGTGAAATCAAGAGGGTAAGGCTACAAGCAGGGTAAGTCAGTGCACTAACGTTTCATTATACAGCTATGACTGTTTAAAAGAGTTACTTTAGCAATCCCTTTAGCAAGGGATTGAATTATTCTTTAAAATACATTGGCTCGGCCATGGTTGCCACAGCAAAACAAATTAATTTACGCTTCCCTTAGAGGTCCAGATGCAGAAGTATATACAACTCCCCTACCAAGAGAAAGGCAGAAATACAGGATGAAAAAGGGAATTTCAGATTCACGCTATTTTTTTTTCCCTCATTTACTTTTTTTTTTTCCCCTTCCAGTAAACAATTTCTGATTGCAGTTGGACAAGGTTCCTATTGGCCTTGAGGGAATTTCAGTTTGTGACTCAAGTGTAGTAGCTACCAGTTTGTCTAGTACTAAGGTTTGTAAACATTCTTAACCATTCTGCAACAACTTAATTTTTCACAGGTTGTGATGAGCTTGGTGAAAAGGGAAGTTTAAAAAACAAAACCAAAAACCAACAAAAACCCCCCAAT
>NW_010537246.1:8646-9411 GCF_000687285.1 Phaethon lepturus | reverse complement strand
TTCCTGCTAGGCTCAAACAGTGGATGCACTCCGAGATGACCCCTTGACATTTTCCAGTCATTGCAGAAAGGGCTGTCCCCTCTCTGGAAATAATCTAAACACTGATCCTCCTAACTGTCAGAAAAGAACCAGAGATTAGGAAAAAAAGTCTATAGACTTTTTCTGATCAACAACCTTCTCTTAAAACTGTCAATGTATAGCTGAGCAAAGGTTTGCTTTAACTGTTAACAAATATCTGTGCAGGGTTACATCTCACAAAAGCAGAAATAGAGGGTGGCTATGACATGGTTATAGGAAAGAGTTTACAGAAGTGGTAGCACTGTGAAAGTCAGATTGCCTTGTTAGGTGTTTCCTTTACCAAAGTCACAGTGAAAATTTGAGATCAACATTCATCCTTCAAGAGAGATTGGAAAACCTTTGCATCAAATTTAGGGTAAATACATTGCAGCATAGGATCTAAAGGAAACAAAAGTACAACTACAGCAGTAAGTACTGGCAGAGGTAAGCAAACAACTCTGGTGTTGAAGAATAGCAATTGTAACAAGGCACTTGTACTCAGGCAATCCTGACTTCAGAAAAAAGCTGACCTAGAACACTACAACATATTCTACAACTCTGGAACAGAAAAGAACATAATCTGCAGGAAGGATTGAAGTAGGATTAGTTTTATGTTAATAAGTGTACTAGTGTCTAAGCTGTTAGCAGAGAATGATACTGGGTTTATAGAAGTGAGAAAGCTAACAAAAGAACTGGGAGTATTCCTAC
>NW_010537246.1:0-8615 GCF_000687285.1 Phaethon lepturus | reverse complement strand
CCTACACCCCTGGGATAGGTCATTGAGCAGGACTAATGCTCATGCCTGACATCAACTTCATTATTCAATCTCCCATTCAAGAGCAGCATGGATTGTATCTCAAAGGGATCTAAAAATGAGAAATGAAGTCTTAAAAATATGTTTGTTCAATAATTTGTAGAATATTCCATAACTCCTACAGAGCAATATTCGTAGAAATCTCTCTCAAAAATTTTTAAAGGTAGAACACACCTCTGTCAAGTTTAGGTCAAGCTTCTATATATCTAAAGGAAGCTTGAAGCACTCCAGGTAAACCCAACAAATCTCAGGAAAATTTATGTGGAACTTCTAGTAAACTGTGGGGGTAAGATTTAAAAAAAGAGAATTTTCATCATGGCTAGGTATTCTGTTCTATTTTAAAGGGGAGGTTGTATATCGATAGAAGAAACTTCACTTGCAGTTTCTCAGAGACAGAAGGCAATCATGTAGTAGAGAATTACGTCTAGCCATTTCTAGTGCTAGACTTTTCTAGACAATGCAATGTTATTAAGCAGCGAATGTTTTTCAGTTTATAGGGAACAGTGGAAATTCTGAGCTTCTGCCCTTGTAGAAAAGGCTTTAATTTGTTTAACATTTATGGCAAGAGATTTGACTGGTCCTTACGATTGTTAGAATTTCCATCACTGACCTCAAAGAAAAACACTTGTGGGTCAAAAAGAGTTAGCATTATAGGTATGGGGAAATGAACGATACAATAGAGTACAAAAAAGTACAATAAAGTACTGCCAGATTTCTTTTCTCTAGAAGTGAAATGAAAAGGGAAGGGGAAAGAAACATCAAATCAGCTCTTTTACCACAAACAGGATACTTGTTGCATGCAGCAACAAAAAATTGGATATACAGGTAGAATCAGAGTTCCTTGCCCTGAGAAATCTGTAAGTGGTTAAAAGCTACACTTTTCTCGTTTAGCTTTTTATACCTTTTTTTTTTTTTTTAAACTGTGAAATACCAGGCAGGTGAAGTGCCCTATAGCTAACATTGGTTTTGTGCTTTTGAAAAAAAACTTATACATAAAAAGGAACCTCATTCATTCATAATATAGCCTGAACTGCAAATTTTAATGGTGCCAAAGACCAAAAATAGATGATATTTACTTCTAAAGCAGGCAGAAAATAGTAAAGAACATTAGATGCTAAGAGATGTTAGGAAAGAAAATCCATACTTGCCAGCAAATGGTTGAGTCTGCAAAAAGCAAAAAGGGAAGACAGATAAGACATCCATACTTTTTGTCAAAGAGGCTGGAAAAAATACTACTTGTTAAAACACAGGCTGTAAATGAAGAATAATCAAACACTAAAGATGAATCATGTTTTACTTCACACCTGACACTGTATGACACTATACCTTTTTTTCTTGTAGTTGGAGAGATTTTAAGAAGAGGTGTCACTTGGAAACTGAAGTGTTATCATTCTGTCTGGGAAATGTCTTTTTGAGGGAATTGCGCTGCCTCTAAATTTTTGTCTGTTGCTGTCATCAATTGAAGTGTCGTATCTCATCTCCAAGAATTACAAGCCAGTAGAATTACTGAAGCTAGCGTGAAAGGAAGATGGGAAAATGTCCACTGTGCAATCCATCATTTGCCATTTTTAGAAATGTTTAGATGTGAAGACTTACTATCTTGTATGGGGGAGTACTGCTGAAAATATCAATGTATATTCTAAACCTTCGAAAAAGGAAAAGCGTGGGGGATCAGACGTCTCCAAGAGAGGGTTGGGCACAATGACCTTTCACTTTGAAACTGCAGTTTAAATCTAGTTCACTTAAAGTACTAGAGATTATTATGTTTAGAAGACTTTTCTATAGCTCACTTAGATATCAATTCTGCCACCTACCCTCAGCTTACCAGCACCTCTCAGCTGGTTGTATCTCACAACAAGCCTGGTACAGAGGAAGGAACAGTGGGAAACCTCCATTGCAGGGAAGAGGTAACATGTGCAAGTTAGTGTGAGAAAACTCATAAATTGCAAAATATCACCTTCATAAATAATCTGATACTTCTGAAGAGCTGTATGTCCTCTGAGAAATGCCAAATTCCCTGTTATAAATACATCCAGTGGATTGCCAGATCTTTATTTTTGGACCTCTAAAATATTTCCACTTGCTGTTTGAGCCCTTTTATGAATTTCACATGTGTAGCTTGCTGTAAACCAACTACTTATCTGAACATTTTTTGGAGGCCACTTAAAAATAGCCTCAGAAGAGTTATGAATCACTGATTAAAAGCACAATGAATTAACTTTAAAACTCAGAATTTACCTATGGTAAGATCCATGGAAAGTTAATGTTTGCCAAGCATGAGAATAGCATTCTGCAGGTACCACCTATTCCAAGACCAGAAAAAAGCGGGCACATTCATTTATGCCCCCACAGCACTTCACATTTTCAAAGTCTTCTGCAAACATTAACTAATTAATCCTCATCTACTCTTGCCAAATACACTATTGTATTAAGAATTGACCTAATGTAACCTTAGATGTTAAACAAAGCAACAGTCTACAGAAATTATAAAGAAAAACTACTTAACCAGGGAGCTGGGAGGCATCCAGCTCATTGTTTGTTTCACAAACATTTAATAATTTTCAAGATATTAGCCAAACTGATCACTGGTGGGTGTACTAGGGCACTGCAGTTATACCAGCAGTGAGGCTGGCTCACTAAATAGGATTTATCATTCATGAGGAACTCTGCAGCATGCTGTTTCTGCAAAGATGAATTTGATTTAGTGTCAATGGTCTCTTTGTTAGTGTTTACAGGTTTAAAGGATTATACAGCCCTTTAGATTTCAAAACAACAGAATATCCTGGAGGATTTTATTTTAGACTCCTGTTTGTTTCCTAAAACATGAATTAATACAATTTTTGGATATGAAATTTGCAGTGTTAAGTATTCCAGTGCTAAAACAGAATAATCTGAAAAGTGAAGTTTAACAATGAAAACACTATGATTAATCTCTGTCTCTCTCTTGTTCATATTGCCTTTGAGGACCAGAACAAGAATCATCTCTGATATTAAAAGCAAGACATTTTCTTGCACTCTGCAGCATACTAATTTTATGAGTACTATATTTACTGAAGATTGATGAAGCAAAACGTATAGGCACAATTCAAAGATTATGAAAAGATTACTAGGAAGAACAAACCTCAGTTTAAGAGAATGAACACTATCATTTTTTACATCGCTGAGTAAGTACTAAAAATGTCTCAAGAGATACAGACAGTAACTAAAATTCAACTACATAGCTGCAAATTCAACATAGTAATTTAGAAATGCCTCATTTACTGTCAACATGTTAAAATATGACAAACGAAATTACACAAATGCATCTTTATTTTCTCTCCTGTAGAGTTTTCCTGTGTTTTGAATTGAATAGTGCAAAGAGAAATTAGGCTATACTCTGTCAATATTTCAAGGCTTCTGTATTCATGTTATCACCAAATTCATGTGCTGGTCCAACAATTAGGAACTGTTCAAGTTCCAGAAAGATTATTTTGCAAGTTTCTCTATAGCATGTTATTGGTGGGAAAAAAAATTCATATAAATACATTGTAAAATTGTTCAAAAATACCAAGTCAAAAGATATAACTGCCTCATCCTGAACGTTTTAGGAACACTTACGGTCTTCTGGAAATTTAAACACTACATATTATAACTAAATCCACTGCTTCAACAATTTTTCAAAGCTGGACTTGTCCTTAAAGTCTTTGGGTTTGTTTGTTTGTTTGTTTTAATATTATGGTATGGCTGAGGAGGGTAACAATCAACACTGCACCTTCTACACCTTTTGTATGAATGTGCGCCATTGTATCAACATGACTTATATAGAAGCTCCTCCTGAGTAGCAACATGCCTCTGTTTTCCAACCTAATAGATAAATGAGTAATAAAAATTAAAATAACAACTACCGCAAATACTGAAACAGGTACAGTTCAATAAATAAGAGAACAGTATGCTCTGATAACAGTATTGTTGATATAAGGGCAAGGGCCTTTATGACAACATGAATGAGCTAGCTGAACTTTACACAGGCTGACGCCATTAATAGAAATCATTCTGTGATTTTTGCAACAGTAGTGTAATGGGGTCAATGGTTTTCAGATTTACAACTTCAGAAAAATATTATTGATCATGGTTATCAACTTCCACCCAGTTAATGCTGTTGCTTATAAATAATAACTGTAGAGACAATAAGGCTGATACTCTGACAGACAGAATTTCCCTTTTGTTTTCCAGGCATTTTTCAAAAGGTCTTTTTAGGCTCAGATATTACACAGTCCAGGACTGACACACCATGTGAGACACTCCTCTTAAGAAGAAGCTACAACCCTAAGTCACGCTGGCCTTTACTGGTTCACCTATAGAAAGACCTCCCTCCATTGCTCAAATTTCTCGGTGTATTTTGGTTTACTGTGGATGCCTCCCCTTCCACATAAAAATTCTTTTCTTTGAAGAGGCTTGCTCCCTGCAAAATCTACAGAAGGAGCACTAATAAAACATAAGTCACGGACAGAAAGCTTGAGTGGTCAAATGCCCTTAAATAAGCACATGCATGTTATGCATACTTGACAGAGAGGTCGTGTTTGTGCACATCTGGATTTGTGTTGAGAATTTCTTCTTCTGCCTGCTTCTAACGGTGAATAAGAGGCAGGCTACAAAACAGGAGAAGTGAACAAACTCTATGTTCCTGTCTCATCTGCATGTACTCACTACATCTTCACTATAAGTAATTAGCATTATTTATGAGTAGTTACCGTTATTTATTAATTATTGTTAAATGCGGTGGGGGCCTAAAACCTGGAGCAAATATAGAGGGATAATCTCGGTTCAAAATAACAGAACAGTATGGAACAAGTGGGTAAACAAAGTCAAAGGTGACAATAATCTGATAAGAAGAATTGCTAGAAGATCCTCAAGTTCCTGACACTGTCTCACCTCCCCTCCTCCCCACTCCTTATTTACCTAGTCCTCAAACGTGAAGTTTTTAAATACACCAAAGGGTCACTGACATCCCAGCATAACTGGGATCATAAAGGAAAGCAGTGAGATAGCTGTAAAAGGAAAGGAAGCTAGTAGAGACAAGATAGAGAAAGCTAATGAAGGAAGAAGATCAAGTTAGAAGAAAACATGGCAGGAACTGAAATAAAAGCAACAAGCAGAAAGTGCTAGGATGTAGAGGAAGCGAGGGAATATAATCGGCAGACAGGAAAGATGTCTGGAATTTTTCTTTTGCATTATTATTGTAAATATCAATCTAAACGGAGATTGTGCAGTTGCTCGTGTGTTTGTAATTCATTGTCTGCTACTTGTGTTTTAACATGAGGGGTCAGGAATCAGTCTCCTGCACTTCCTTCCATGACCTTGTCTGCATCCTTGGGCACATCACTTTACACGCCTTCGCTTCCTTGTAAGAGATACATTACAACAGACATATGCGGCACTTGGACTTAGCACTATTAATTCACATTTCAGAACTAGTAACTGCTGAACACGCACCCAGTATGTTCAAGGTTACTTCAATGTGAAGTGCTCACTTAGCATCTCAGCTGAACTCTGTCAAGAAACAAGGGGAAAAGGCTCACTCTGCACAAACCAGGAAGTTGGAAACAGGTCAGTCTGTACAGGGATGCCTCTGCTCTCTTCCAGTTCAGAAGGAGAGTGTGTCACTACTTTTTCACAGGCCATCCCCAGAAAAAAAAAAGAGGGAAAAAAAAAGTTCTCTGCATATGTGGCAAAAAAGATACTATTCTAAAATTTCTCTAACTCTTCTTGATTATTCCAGTGTGCATGGACCCATGATAAGCACTGAACATGCAGAGCATTTCTAAATAGATAATTATACCCCTAAAAAGATGAGTCAATTCAGGGGTTGTTGTAACCGATTACATAACTATTCTACTGCCACTGCACAATCTCTCTTCATGTACCACCAAAATATTAACATTGTCCTGCTATGTAATCAATAAGCTTAGAGTGAACCATCTTCTCCAATACGTGTTTTGTAAATCACTACTGATACTTTACATCAATGCTGAGTCACACTGTGCATAACCCCCTACCTCTCAAAATTTTAAACATTAAGAAGGACACGAAATTTAGAGTACAATCTAGATGCCTCCACTCAGGAGAACTGCATTGCAGGGGACACCTAGCTCATAACAACCCAGGAAAACACTGGATGATGAAACAGGCATCAAGAAAATGCAGTTTTTATTATGTGTATAACAGATATACAAGCCCATCTATGACTGACAGATTTTGCTCTAAATATGCACTATGTGTGGCAGTTGGTGAAAATCAATAGCTGACTAACACAGGTCTTGGAGTGGCTTCCTGCATTACAGACCACTGTATTTGGTCTAGGTGGCAATGTCTTGCTCGTTGGGGGTCTCAGGGGTGGCCTCTGTGAGAAGAGACTGGGCATGCCCCATGCTGGACACAGCCAGCTCCAGTGGACCCACTGCAGGGCACAGCTCAGCCCCTCTGTAAAGTGGCACCTCTGGGAAAAGGTATTTAAGAAAGGGCAAAATACTGCACAGTGAGAGCAGGAGGAAGTAAAAAGCAAAGGAAAAAAGTGTGAAACAACCCCATAGACATCAAGGTCAGTGAAAGAGGAGGGTGAGGAGGTGCTCCAGGTCCTGGAGCACAGAATCCCATGCAGCCTGTGTAGAAGACCATGGTGAAGCAGGTATTTCCCTGCAGCCTGTGGAGAGGACCACACCAGAGTAGATACTCAACACTGCAGCTCACAGAGGAGCCCACTCCAGAGCAGGTGGGTATTTCATGAAGGAATGGCTGCCTGTGGAGACCAACACTGGTACAGAGGGAAAGCATAAGGGGGAAGGAGCAGCAGAGAGGATCTGTTATGGACTGACTGCAGCCTTTGTTCCTCTTCCCCCTGTGCTGCTGGACAGGGGAAGGTATAGGAGTTGGGAATGAAGGAGTGAAGTTGAGCCTGGGAAGAAGGGAGAGTGTGTGCAGGATGGGGGGAAGGTGTTTTAGTTTCTCTATTTCTCACCATGCAAGCCTATTTTTAATTGGCAATAAATGAAATTAATCTTACCCAAGTTGAGTCTGTTTTGCCCATGACAGTAATTGGTAAGTGACTGCACTGTCTTTATCTCAATCCACAAGCTTTTTTCATATTATTTTCTCCCTTTGTCCTGTTGAGTCAGAGGAGCAACAGAGAAGCTGGGTGGGCAGCTGACAGTTGGCCAAGTTCAACCCACTACACTTACTATTGCATTTCTGTGGTGATTTGATGATGTGTACAAATAGCCCACGTATGAGGCACGCTGGGATGGATTCTTACTGCGTTAGAAAAACAGGAGAAAAATGGGGAGACGGTTTGGGAGCATTTCTGGGATTGCTGAAACCAAGCGGTACAGAACAGTGCAAAAGATGACCTGGAAGAACAACTTTCATTCTTTCTGTTTTCATATCAGAAAATTTCACAAAATGAGGAAAAGATACTTTTGATATGTGTTAGAACAAAGATGAACCATTATGCAACTATTAAAAGCTTGATTATCACAGGCTCCCTGGAACCCTCAACATCTATGCCAATTAAACAAAGAGAAAACACAAAATAAATACAACTGAGAACAGTCTTTCAGCTCCTAATTATGATGTTGCATGCAGAATCCTTGATATTTCAAGGTTGGGTCCTTGATTTTCAAGGGTTGGGTCATCACATTTCATCAGCCACTCACCATATCAGGAGAGCAAAGAAAATAATCATATTTACATTTGACACAGTTGTTGCCTTTCCCATCTACCCTGCTTAAATACATTTATTTCTTGCCTTCTGATGAGCCTTCTGCTCTCAAATGCCTTCTCTTTCTGAAAAGTATCACAATTCCCTTCTAAAACATCAGTGAAAATTAAGTGTAGAAAATCAGATATCTCTGCAGCATATTAGTTGAGTTCTGTCGGCAAGATGTGTTTTGGATATCCAGAGTCGAAAGGTGACAGAAAAAACTCTGGCCCTAACCTAGGCTGGAATGGAGAAGGAAGAGCAGCTCTTTAAAGTGAGTTCAACTCTTGAAAGTCAAAAGTCAGCAAAAGCTTTCCCCAGCATACTGTGGATGTGAAGTGACTTAGGTGACTGGAGTGAAATCACAGAGATTTCTCCCACCTCTTTATATAGGGATTACCAAGGATTCCCCTCTCCTCTTTCCTAATAGTTCCTTAGACCTTTATTGGCATTGCAGCAGAACTATCTAGATTTGTGGCTGAGGAACCATGAGCACAGGAGCACCTCAAAGGCTCAGATGCCGCTGAGGAGCTGCCCTGGTGAAAAGCCCGACCTGTCAGTCCAGGACTCGTGCTCTGTGCTGTGAGGGGCTCAGACATCAGTGGCACAATTCACACATTCTCTATGTTGAGGCCATGTTGTACAAAACAGATTTTAAAACCATTTGTCAACTTGCTGCATTATGTCAGGTGGGCCCTGAAATAGCAGAAAAAATTCTAGGCGTGGCAAATCAAAAAGAAGCTATCTTGATTTTTGGAGAAGTGGAAGAAAGGTATAGTGTGCCCCAGCTTCTCTAAAGATGGTAAAATTACAATTATACATATAT
>NW_010537245.1:16024-18500 GCF_000687285.1 Phaethon lepturus | reverse complement strand
GCCAGGGGAGGTTTAGATTGAATATTAGGAGGAATTTCTTCACCGAGAGAGTGCTCAAGCATTGGAACAGGCAGACCAGGGAGGTGGTGGAGTCGCCATCACTGGAGGTGTGCAAAAAATGCGTGGACGTGGCACTTCAGGATATAGTTTAGTGGGCATGGTGGTGTTGGGTTAAGGTTAAACTTGATGATCTTGAAGGTCTTTTCCAACCTTAATGATTCTCTGATCCTGTGATTCTGTAAAAAACCTGATCACTCCTACTTCAGTGACAAGGTTTGAGCATCTCTTCTGAAAGTTACTTAGTTTTACAAGTGATGGCTTGGAGATTTACTGTCTTTTGAGATCTACTCAAAAGCACAAAAACCTAAGGAAATACCCAGGTCACTAGTCCTGTGCTGCCCTTACCAATCAGTCCAGTTACCCACTGCGTCTTAGTGAGATCATGGATTAATATTACTGCAGTTTACCTACTGTGAGCAAAGTGGCCTGAACTCATGAAATGATGACAATTAAAGATAATCAGAAAGTACTTCTTTTCTGGCTGTGGTAAGATCTTCTCATTTCTGGGATGTATGATCTGCATCTGCACTATTGAGAAAACAGTTCTCTACACAGGAAGAAATCATTAAGACAGTATGAAGTTTTAATATGTTTTCAAAAACCGGAGCCCCTACCAAGGTTCAGATACTGCTTTTGTTTTTCAGTGTTGACATTTGACTCCTGTATGTTATTTTCTCACCTTCAACTCAAAGAGTAGTACCCTTCTCCAGGCAAAAATTTCCCTCTGCAACATTTCTATTTTCAACAAACTGTAGCGTGTGCTCTCCGTAAGAGAAGCTCATTGCTTCTGGGTGGCAAATAAACAGCACTGCCTCTGAGCCCTAGACCTTGCTCTGCCTTTTGAACACCATTTTGATAAGAAAAAGGGTCTCCCTCGCACACGTCATCACTATGGAATGCACCCTGCATAATTCAGCAGGGGACATATCCGCGCTGATAATGAAAACTAGTGCAGTCCGTGATTCTTCGTAGTAGATAAATGTAAATTTTGCAAGTTTCGCCTTTACTGAGAAAGACCTGTAGGAGAGCTACAGGAAATACACCCATAACTCTGAGTTATTCCCAGAGAGCGTGGCATTTTGTATAGGCCTAATTTGATACTATTGTATATACTGTATAGGGAGAGATGTACTTATACTTTTGAATATGAAAATGGCACAGTGATGACAGGGTAGCTGTATAACCTTTTTATGCATTGTGATGATGAGACTTTTAAAACTTCCTTCTATCGCATTTCTTTATTATGCAGCAATTATAAATCACCACGAATGTGCCAAGTAAACAGCACGTTGATTCTTCTGGAGTGCTTTCCAACAACTTCTCCCTGCTGAGTATAAAAGGAGCAGGGTCTGGTCATGCTGGAGAGCTGGCCATGTGCGTTCTTATCGCTCTCAGGCACTTACACAAGACGACAGGCACATGATTGAGTTGGGGATTCATCACAAGCAGTCTGAATACAGCAAACAGCACTTTGCAATGGCAATTTTGCAGATGGAGCTCCAATGAGAATTAATTTTCTTTAATACAAAATGATAACGCCAACAGCCACAATGCTAACCCTATAATAAAATTCTTGGAGAGCAAATGATGAGAATGTAGCCTCTACATACCTGTAACATTTCTTAAAGCAGACACAGAATCTACCTAGGATCTAATTTTATGACAGACCTTGTAGATGTGGGTAAAGTATTGTTATTAGTAAAAAAGTGTTCTCCTTGTTAGGTGAAAGGAGGAAGCCTGTTTTCACAACTGATGTGAAGCAGGTGCTGTTGAAAGGCAGACTGAATCTGTGTTAGATGTAAATTAATAGGTGGGACTCCTAAAAGACAAAAACATTACAGCGTTAAAGGACAAAAATGACTGTTTTTAGTAACTCCAGTTATTTCTGACATTTTGCTGTATTTTTTTTTCTGTAATGGAAAGGAAATTTAAAGAAAATTATATACTGCAAATGTAGCAACAATAATAACAGCACGTCTAAATATATTTTTAAAATGTGAAATGATATACGGGACGTCATACTCAACAAATCAGCTTATCTCTACAAAACATATGGATCATAGAGAACATTCACTGCAACATAATCATTTTGCTTAAACTGTATGCAATGATTATCCGTGCTTGAAAATAAACAAGGGAGGGGAGGCACAGGCACTGAAAAATGGAACAACTGTCTTTTTAGTATATGGACAAAAAGGGAAGGAGAGGAGATAAAATCAAGGGAAAGCACTCTCATCCTGAAATTACAAAATTACTGATTGGATTGCAATTATAAATGTCATTTACGTGCCCTCATGAATGTTAGTTTAAAAAGTGGGATTTGAAATTATTTCAGGCAATAGCTCAAGGATTTTAATTTCTGCTTTAAAAAACAAGGTCAGAGAAGCAAGTACACCCTCTTTTATTTTGCAAAACA
>NW_010537245.1:2230-15993 GCF_000687285.1 Phaethon lepturus | reverse complement strand
TCAGCAGGATCCAGACTTGACTGACATATCTGAGAGTGCTAGTAGAAGTAGTAACACCATACCAACACTGTTCCCTCTATGGCTTAAATCAGAAAGAATCTTGGTTCTGGCAATAAAACTGAGGAGAAAAGCTTTGCTTCCCTTCCACCAATGTTCAGAAAACAGTTGACTGCCTGGGAAAAGGCTCAAGATTTTGTTTGTCCTAAATATTCAGGTAAAAAAATATAACAGTACCAGTGATTTTCAGTGATTCTGGTGCCAGGTAAAAAGAGCAAAGAGGACAAAAGTCAGATGTAGCCTGGTCGGAGGCTCTGTTTAGTACTATAAAATCCTCTGCTCCAAGTGCAAAAGGCTAATTGAGCTGCTCCAGGCAACAGCAGTGCTTATCAGAGCTAATTTATTTTGTGGTATATTATTGCCAACAGCACCTCAGCTACCAGGGAAAGTGCTAGAAATCCTTTCTTTTCTGTGAAAGGACATTTTGTCTTATGCAAAGGGCAATGTTTGCACTTGCTGAGGCTCTGTCCTCCATGGAAGGAGTGGATATCAGAGCCTCCAACCTCATCTGGAGAGGTTGTCTAAGGTTTGTTTGGCCCTGGTGAGCATTTTGATTTTAGGGCCATTAACTCTTGAGGAGAGAATTTGTCAGAGTACCATACCAGGCAGCTCTCGAGCAACCACGTTCATTCCCTCCCCACCACTCTTCCCTTCTCCTGACGTCCCTGCGCTGTAGCAGCCTGTGATGCTCCATGCATAGTTCAAAAGTGCAAATGAAGTCACTGAATTCAAAAGTTGATCTGTGGCAAGGGCTAAATGAAGCTTTCAATTGAGTTTGTTGACTGAGATAATCTGACTGAAGAAAACATCTTCCCGCTTGTCTAGGAAAGTTCTGCATGCAATTTTGGCTCTTGTTTGCCAACGAAATACTTAACAGTTGATCTTTGAATGTCATCAGAAATATTCATACAGACTGGACAGCCTCTCTGTATACCAGAGTTGGTTTATGCTAACAGAGTTGTTTTGCATTAGTGATGGCTTCTAGATCAATTCAGTTAAGTTGATGCAAGAAGTTGCATGAATGGTCTTTCTCCTTTAAAAAAATAAAAGGCTTAAAACATGTAATTTTAAATCAGTCAAATGAGACAGAAAATTTCAGTTAAATTAAAACAACATACAGGTCTATGCCTGGATAATATCATGTTGGATTTGGTTGGATATGGTTGGACTTGATCTTAAAGGTCTTTTCCAACCTAAATGATTCTATGTTTGATCAGAGAAAACACCTGAATCCACAAGGAACTTTTCCTGATATCTAGGTGTCATCAAAGCAATTGTATCGTTCTAGACTCCCCCTCTCCTCCCCTACCAAATGCAGATGTCATTAGGAAAACTAAATGAGAAGATATTCTTCCAGTTAATTAAGTTATTCTGCAAAGGAAAGGAAAATATATTTATATAAGGAAAAAAAAAACACCTAACATAATAAGAATGTAAACCAATAACTCACAAGAAAAACATTTTTTTCACTGCATCTGTTCAGTTATTGAATATTAAAATTAGAGCTTTCTATTAAGTAAGGCAGAGAGGCATGATCCTTCTACCTATGACATGACCTCCTCAGCAAGTTTGAGATATCTCTACTTCAAAAACAAGTACTAATACTCTTACACTTTGATTTTGTATGCACCACTTTCCTACCTGTACTGCTGTCAGAACTCTGTAAACACCCAGATGCTCCAAAATACCCATAAATCCCATATTTAGGTAAATGTATAAAGGGTTTCATTTTTTATTTTTTATCATGTACCCACTGAAGGCAAGAGCTCAGAATCAGCCTTTATTAAAAATATCAAGTGAACTTTGGCCAAAATTATTTCTTGCCCTTATCCCCTTTGTCCTCAGCTTTCTACTGTTATCCACATCTGAACCCTGCTGGATAAATGGAAAAACATAAAAGAAACACAGGAAAAACTCCTTAAATATGCACTCTCTTCCTTTATGTATACAATGATTCGAGTATTGTTTACCAGAAAGAGCAAAAAGCAAGTCAGTAAAATCTAAATTGCTCAATCTGTAAATGAAATGTGTATCCTGTCTTCTCAAAAGCTACTACTTACCAATGGCAGTTCTCATCATTTAGAAGCCATTTGGAAATAGCTGCTTTAATTTATCAATTAAAATGATCCCTTCCAGCAACTTTGCAGTAGGTCCAGAAACCATCTTCAGGAAGCCAGTCTTGACACAGAGAACTACGAAGGAAGAGGCTGGGAATGGTCCCTGCACCTGCCATGGCCAAATGGTGATGGCTCAGCCTCAATGAAGAGAGCAGAGGTGTGTGCTAGGTGGGATGCCAGCGGCTATAGTCCACAGGGGACTCTCACTTCTGCATTACTTTAGAGACAACCACAATAGCATGATTTGGCCCATAAAGGCTGGTTTATTCTCACCCAGTTCAGAGACATGAGAGGTTATCAGGAATATGCTCTAGTTGAGGTATAAAAGCACTCTGAAGGAGGTTGATTTACTCTAGTAGGAAGAAATAATCTGCTATCCTAAATGAAAGTTTATGATTTAATCACAACTTGACCCTAGGGTTTTGCTTGTTCAGAATAATGAGCTATATAATCTGTTAGTCCTTTGACATTGTCATTAGCAGTCAGAAATCTGACTTTTTGAAGGATCAATGCTAAGGGTATAGATGCATTATTAACCCGGAGTACTATTTGCCTAACAAGCCAGTGGTGAACATCTGGGCTAAAAGGACATGGAGCTGGCTGTCATAACCAACTGCAGGTTAAGGGCTGGTATCAGGAAAGCACTGTGGTTCACCCTCAGCTTCCAGCTCGGTCGGCAGCTGCTCAGCACGTTTGAGGGGCAGTCAGTCACTCTGTGTGTTCACTGTTAGCGAGGTGGTCGCAGTCAGGTACTTAACCTTACCGAGGCCAGGCGAGATGACTCGCAGCCTTCCCTCTCACCTGCCACTACAGGTGGGTGATATGAGACAAAGCATTTGTGCAGTTGTGTTGCTACACTCAGGACTGGCCTGAGAGGTTTCATGCTGGCCTCACACGACCAGTTTCCAATGCACTCCACAAAAGTTTATGCCTTACAGGCATGTGCAGTACTGGAAAAGCACAGAGGCAAGGATACGACCTCCTAGAGCTGTCTGTGGCCATTACCCTTATTTTTGATCTGTGAAACAGCTGGAACTGATGAAACAGGCCCTTGAGTGAAAGAAAAGCTGCTCACCACCATTAAATTGGTGGAGGACCTCAGTTCAAAGGAGCCCTAGAAAAAGACACAGTATTCAGCTATAGTTTAGAGCTTTACCTATGACCTTGTGTGGCACAGTCTCAGGCACTGGAAAGAAGACAAGGGAAAGCAAAACTCACCTGGGGTTATCTGAGTCGCATGGGGAATATCTCATTCCGGACATCTTGCAGGGGCAGTGAGTGACCCTACACCCAACCAGAGACTTCTTGCCAGTGGGTTGGTACTTCTGCCTTACTGCAAACCCATTTTAAGAGGGTGGACGGACTGATGCCAGAGCACTCAACACCTTGCAAAACTGAGCTCACTCTGTATTAAAAATATCATTCAGCTCTTTGGTAGTTGCTGGAAACAGCAATAGGAAAACCAAGACATAGACCAACAGGGACGACATGGCGGCAGGACTCGCTAGGAGTGTGGACCACGCTGGAGTTGCTGCTGTGCTGTCTGGACAGCCCCTCCTGCCCATGCGACCGCCCGGGCTGCTGCGTAGCTGTGGAGCTGGACGGCAGTGCCGGCTCCCCGCTCACAGCCCTCGGGGGCTTCGTGCTGCGGTGGGAAGGGAGGAACAGTTGAGTTGCACTGGCTTTCCACAGCATTCCAAGGAGAGGACTGGCATTGTAGATTTATGGTGTTGGTGCCATATATGATAAACATTCAGTGGAGACTTTATTAAATCTTTATTAAAGCTGCACCTATTGAACTCATGAGGCTATGATAATGTAAGGAAGCTGCAAACAAGCCAATGGCTCTTTCAGAAGCTTTGGTTTTACCACCTTGTTCATAATCACAGTTACAACTGTGAGGACTTTGAAGCAGTCAGTAAAACACCGCCAGTTAAGTCACAGTAAATATCTGCTGTTTAGATCAATGCTCAGCTTCTCTAGTCATCTGGCAGGATTACTCTGATCCCATAAATCCCCAGGCCCTTGCTGCAGGACAGCAGGCAGGCTGTGGGATCTCTACTTTTTTTTTTTTATTTAGGACTCCTGTGCAGTTTTAAAACGGACGGTCAGTTCAATACATGGTGTCACTGTCTTGCACTGCGAACGGCAACGGGGTGCACCTGCTGAGCCATAGCTGCTAAGCAGATGTGCACATCTGCCTCCCAG
Organism: Phaethon lepturus; assembly: GCF_000687285.1. Lineage (NCBI taxonomy): Eukaryota > Metazoa > Chordata > Aves > Phaethontiformes > Phaethontidae > Phaethon > Phaethon lepturus. The sequence goes on along the minus strand of NW_010537245.1, from coordinate 11,611 downwards.
CCGCACCGGCAACAGCCTGTTTTCTTTTCCAGCCCAATATGGTACCGGCTGTCAGTGCTCTTGTAAACGCCGAAATCTGTGTCAATTAACTTCATGTACGACAACAGAGCATAGTGTCTGCCCAGAGCTGTAACCTATCTGTACAACTTTCCGGGGGAGTATTTGCCACTCTGTTTCCCACTCTGCCTCACCACCGTCTCAGCCCTTTGGCTCCAGGTCACTGATCACCTCCTTACACAACATGGGGGACAGCCACCTACCACGTGTGGCACAGCCCCACGTCACGCAGCTCAGCCGAATCTTTTCATTAAAAAATATTTGAGAAGAAGACAGTGTCTTAAAAGTCAGGCCTTTGCCTCATCGACAGATGACCCAACTATATCACTGATTTTAGCAAAAACAATCAATCACTGGCTTCCCATCATATCTTATATAGAAACATATGGATTTTCTTTTAATGCATGTATAAAAATAAAAGAGAAAGAGCTTTATGAATGGACACTGACCTGCTTGATAGCAGAAGTTATTTTTAAATTTGCACAGATAGATGTACAAATAAAAGATCCAAAGCCCTGGTGATCTTTCTCTCCTAAATATTTATTATCATCTGCATAGAAATAGAAAGTCTATCTTTTGTTTCCCTGAATATCTGAATGAAAATCTCCAGCCATTTTCTAATTCCACATAATTTGTGCACATCAGAGCAACACTGTTTCCTGATCTAATCTGTTTTCCAGATAGCTTGCTTTCAAACAATTAGCTACATCAGGATTTCTCCATAGCAAATCAATTGTTGATAGCTTTGGCTCAGCCAGATATAAGCTTTAGCATGACGACATGGCTCTCAAAAGAAATCACAAGAAATGGCAAGTGGCTGTTACAGTAAGCCTCTCAAAATAAATTACAGTTGCCATACCATGTAGCCCTTTGATTCTGATTTTGCTTATCCTTTACCCTGTCAGTATATTCCCCAGAGATAGAATGAGACGGACATGCTCCAATTATTCTTCTTCGGTAAACTGTAATTCCTTGCAAAACTCCTTTGAAGTTGGTACTAATCAATGTGAGGAAGATTGGCAAAGTCCAGCCCAATCCCAATGTAAGTAAGCTTAAAAAAAAAAGGGCAAAAATAACGGAAAAAGAAATAGCAAATATATCCATATGCTCATTAAAATAATACAATACTTCATGCAATGTATGTTGCATGACCAGTCCAGGCTACTCTTAGCGGGTTCATAAACTTTGACAACGATACATTTGGGCAAGGAAGGAAGCAGCACAGACACGAGAAGGGCCAACTCTAGAGAAAAGCTGTGCTTTCTGAATTCACAGTGCGTAAAGTCTTCTATATTTTTCATTAATTTGTCCAAATATGGTATTTCCTCTTTTAAGAAAAATCTTTAGGAAGAAAATTTTATAAGACTGCTGGAACCATGTGCCACCGAAAGGATTAATTGAAATATTCCCCCCTATTTTGTGACGTTACCTCTGAAGAGAAACCACCCCCCCCGAAGTTGAAGCTCAAGCCTTGGTGATGGTGTCAGGCTTATTCACCACATGTCATGCTAAGCGTACAGCAAGCAGCGGAGGATAAGACAACTGATTACGATCAATCCAGTTATTGCAGCTTAATGACTTACTGCCGATTAGCTTGAGTCCTTATGATTGACAACTTTGATTCCTTAACTAAGGCAATTGCAAAGGCAATGTTTTAACTTTTACCTGTTTTCATTATGTGTCACTATAAGCAAATACAACCACTTTACTTCTCATGAGTAATCCCATGACTAAGTTTTGAATAAAATGAGCACAATGCCCCCCATTTAAAGTTTTCAAGTAGTTACTGGCAAACACATTATCAGTTGAAGGCCATAAACATTTATCCAGTGCTGCTAGGCATCCTGGTGGCAAATCAAATCCTTTTGCTCCGCTCAGTCCAAGAAAACTCTTAACTTTTTTCCCCCTAGTGATTTTAACGCAAAGATTTTATGAGCCTGTGGAAGGAATTGCAGGAAGCCTGGGCATTTTTCCCGGTAGCCATCTGAGTTTCCTTCTGTGCTCACTGCAGAGGAGCCAAGTTATCAGCACGACCGAGAGTGTTTTACAGGGGTCAGTCTCTGCCCCCGAAGAGTCAGCTGCATGTACTGAAAGCGCCTCTAAACATGCGTGAGAAACTGCTGTGTACGGACCAGAGAGTAAAAGCCAAGGCTAAGACACTCCCATTAAGGCCACGCTGTTTGCTTTTCCCGAACAAGATATCACTGTCTCATGGCCCTGCAGTCACAAAGAGAGGAGACGCAGTTAAGGAGTGACAATAGATACTTTTTTTAAAACATTTTATCTCTTTTTATTTGTTTTTCCTGATGATTGCTACAAGCAAAGGAGGTATTCAGAAATGTAACTGCGCGATACAAACACAGGCAGCAAACTAAGTTGACGGCATGAAAGGTGTATCTGAGAACACGGAGTTGACAGAATCGGAGTCAGATTTTGTTCGAGTAGTTTTTAAGATACTCTCAGCAATGATATTGTCATTAGGAAACAGTTTTACTTTCCCGTTCTGACTGTGTTTGGGTTCATGCACGGGTTCCAGGAAAACCACCCGTTTACCAGTGCTAGCCTTCTTCTCGTCGGCTGGCAGCTCTTGCGATGGTGTGGAATTCAGTATGGATGAGTGGGCACTGCTTTGGTTCAGCTTCTTCTTCCTCTTTTTCGCCTTACATTGACATGGACAGGGGGTCAGATAGAGATACAGCAGTACTAAAACAATACTGGCTACACAGGCAGCAAGGGTGGTAAAAGCCGTATTAAATGCTTCATGAGCATGGGACCTGTTCACTGTGAAATTGCTAACATTTATTCTAACCTCTATGGTTTCATTTAATAGTCTTTTCTTATTTATTGCGATGCAGGAATACAGCCCTGAGTCCGCTAGCTGGGCATCTGTTATCTCCAGGCTGCCGTTACGAAACACCTTAAAATTGTCGGTCTCCCTGTCTGGCTCCAGCAATCTGTTGTCCGGACTAACCCAGACGAAGTGCGTGCCTGCATCGCTGATTCTGCTGTCACAGTGCACAATCAGCCTGTCACCAACCTGGGCATCATGAATAAACCCAAAGGCTTGGAAAGAGCTGTTGACGGTGCTTTCAGAGCAATTCAGAAAGTTGTCGTGCAGTAAAGGCAGTTTATTATAACCTCTGGGGTCTGATCGCAGCAAACAGTGGTACTCATTTTTGAAGTCCATCACCGAGCTGAAGTGCCTTTGATACCAGAAGATTAGCATGGAGTACAGCATACAGTCACAATAAAATGGGTTGCCATGAAGATAAATTCCACTAAGATATTTGGCCGGCACTGAACTCAGGCGCTGAATAGGCATCGACTGGATGTGATTAAAGGAAATGTCCAGCAACACGAGGTCTGTCAGTTTAAATTTTCCAGTGTACAAGTCCATCGGGAAATGCGAGAGCAAGTTATAGCTTAAGTACAGTTTCTGCAATTTGTACAATCCTCCGAAGGCTGAAGACTCTATCTGTGTTATCTGGTTGTTGTACAGCAGAAGAACCTCCAACACCCTTAGCTCCTGAAACACAGGGCTGCCCAGCGTCTTCAGGCTGTTGGATGACAAGTCTAGGTACTTCAGATTCGGGGTTGTGGAAAAGCTTCCAGTGATAATGCTGCTAATGCTGTTATGATTGATTATTAAAGTGTTCAGTTTCTCAAACAGCGCTGGGACCCATTCAGGCTCCAAAAACCCAATTCTGTTATAACTCAGATCCAGCCTTTTCATACATTTATAAAGATTTCCTGGCACCCGAGAGAGGTTCTTATTGGTGCAGCTTACGATATCACTGGCACAGATGCAGGCTGCTGGACACACCCCCGGCGCGCTGCCGCAGACGCTCACTGTGAAGACCAAGAGGCATGCCAGTCCTTTGCAGTTCACTTTAAAAACTCCAAGTCGAGTAGGAATTGTCCGCCAGTTTAAAGACATTGTCGCTGCCTCTTAGCTGTCTCCCAATGCCCCTTGCCGCAGATTATATGTGCAGTTAGCTTTGCACTAATCGCTGTCAAAAGAGGGATACAGAGGTACAGCACGTTAACATGTACAATTCATAGCCTGACCGATTTCTCATGCATGCCTTTTGAAAAAGGGAATTAATCCTTAATGTTTCATACCGTTAATTTTAAAATCTAGTTGTTCTTAGGTGATGTAAGCTTAACATTGGCTTTATGTAAACATGAAATTCTGCACTCGTGTAAATACTCACCCTACAGATATGGTATTTCACCTGTTCAAAAACAATGGAACTATTCTTCATTCTTGGAGCAAGGGATGCAATTTCTGACAGTTCATTAAAAAAAATAAAAATCCAAAATTTCCTCAGTGGAACATGGCTGGGCAATGGCATCTCCTACCTGTTTCCAAACCAACCCAAATAGAAAACTCCTGGTACAGGAAAGAAAAAGTCTCATCCAAAAATGCTTTTTTCTTGTCTAGTGGGGAGCAGTCACAACATGTGTTTCTTCCCAATCAGAAAATGTCACACATTTTCAAGCAAAGAATTTTCTCAGACTACTTAGCTTTAAATGTCAGATTTTTTTTTCTTTTTTTTTTTTTAATTCAGTAACTGATAGTTCAGGTAGAAATAGCCTATTTTTAAAGTTATTCAGTATGTCCAATTGGAAAATGTTGTATTCTGCTACTTCTACCTTTGCCAAAACAACTGTTGAGAAGGAAATTTTCTATGCCTGGTGCCTACCTGAGGCGCAAGTTTTGGGAACTTTCAGTAAGAATGACTCAGCCGTTTCTCAAAACTTAGTAAAGGAAAAAAGATTTTTTGCTCATACTTAAATAGTAAGAACAAACCCGACCATACTCTTCTCTGAGAATATTTTAGTGTCACTATCGTTTGAAGCAGGGAGGTAACATCTGTTGACTCTTGCTCTCCCTGGATACCTGTTAAGAGTTTGTCAGTAAATTCCCAGGTGAATCCATACGCATTGATTATCCCTACCCCTTCACAGCTCAAACACGGTATTCAGCTCCCACATATTAACCTCATACTCATTTCTGCAATCTCACCCACCCGTTGGTACAGAATCTGAGCAGGACAAACCCCGCAATGTCTGCTCGGCGCTGCTAATAGCGGCTACGGCCAGGAGCTGGGAGATTGCCTGTGGGCAGCAGGGAGGAGGAGGAAGAAGCAACCTCAGATGGAAAGAAGCAGAATAAAAGGAGTTGTATTCTCTGATGAGGCAAGGTGGATGAAGAAAGGATGAGGCTTGAGTACAATAACATTAAAATCAAGACCTAAAGGGTGGAGGACATCACGGCAGAGAAGCAGACAAAGAAGGGGAGAGAGGGAAAAGGTGGGTAAGAGGTGTATAGGGAAGGAAGGGCAAAACCAGGGGAGGAGGATGCTAATGGAGCATCAACATCGTTACTAATGAAGCAACTGAGGAGAAGGTCGTCTGCAGGCGCAGAAGTCAGATAAAGCATATTAGACTGGAAAAGCAGACCGGGAGGGTGTAAAGGGCAAGAGGAGGGTTAAGCAGAAGAGAGGCAAGAGTTTCGGGAGGTGAACCTTAGAACACACTTCTCTGGAGAATTTGAATCTGCTACTTAAGAATGTCAGATTATCTATGCAATTAATTAATATATGTGAAATGCACTAATTTCCACTCCCACTCAGTTCCATACTCCCCTCTTCTCTAACCCTCTGCCAATCTGGCAGGCTGCTATCTTCTGCTGACAAATTTTCTACTCTTAAGTCAAGTGGTAAAGGATGTGCTATGAATCTAAAGAGATGAAGCTTAAAAGAAGAAATATGAAGGCAGCAGAATGGGAGAATTCACCTTCCACAGGAACTTCTATATACAATGGCTTTAAATGTTTGCATTACCAAAAAATTATATTAAGAGAATGGCAAGACTGCCAAGTCAAGTGCGAAAAAATTAGAACATTGCAGAATTAAGGTTTTCTGTGCCATTTTGAATTTTATATACAGTCCTTAGTTACACGATCCCTTAAACTGTTTTCCCCACAACCTTCCCTCACACTGTGCACAGGATCTGAGGAAACACAGGGAAAACAGAGGGTAATTACATCAAGAGCTCTGTAAATGCCTATACCTGAGAACTGCAGCATATCCTAGCCTCTGCCGCAGAATTCCTGTGAGATCAGGCAAATTATGTGAACTGGTGATTGTTAGAAAATAATGGACATATTAACAGTCACCAGCTTGACACTTAGAAAATGAGGAACCTCTATTTATTATAAAGCTTGGGAAGGACTGATCTGAAGAAGTGCGGAGATGAGAGTCAAAATGCTATGACTGTAGCTGGCACTTCTGACTATAGAGGCTTCTTGCTTCCCTGTCTATGAAAGGGATATAGCAACATGATCTTAACTATAGGAATATTATAGAAATAAATAAATTTATTAGAAAGAAGCTTAGTATCAAGATTCATAAGGTCTTTTAGGCTTTTACATCCTACTGAAGTATCTAACTGCATGGGGTTTTCAGGGGCAAGTTAGGAACCCAGCAGAATTATTCTTTTAACCAGTCCTATGCACCTAACTTAATTGTTTTTGCTAGCTAGCTAGTCTATGGCAACAATTAATAGATGCAAGTTCTTCTAGAGGGTGAGACCTGTGAAAGCATTACAGAAATGACCATCAGGAAATAATTCTGTACCTCAGTGTGGATTTGTATGGCATGCAGTACACAAGGTACAATGGAAACACACCGGCAGATGAAAAAAGAATTTAATAACTGCTCATTTAATTAGTACATTGCATGAAGCAAGGTATCTGAAAAAAGCATACCATAAAACCATGTGCGTGAAGACTGAATTATAAAGCATCCACATAATGGGAGACAAACCGCTGTTGCATACGTTGTGTTTCCCACTAATATTTGAATACCTGATTCGGCAACCTCTGCCAGCCATTTTTAATGTAACTGCACTTGCAAAAAGATGAATGGTACGTTCAAAAATCAGCTCCTATGTTGACTGTAACTGCAATCCTGGAGATATTCCAAATGGGACATACTAGGTCAATGCTCAATTTTGGAAGGGTTACCAAGTATAATACACTAAATAGCCTTGCATGGTTGTTTGTCTGTAGTTACAATTATCTCACCAGATACTCTGAGCTAGTCTGCAAACAAATATCAAGGGCAGATCAGTAGCTGGTGTAAAGCAGCATAATACCTTTGAGTTCTAAGGAGCTAAAACAGTTCGCAAGGGCTGAAAACTGGGTTGTCCATTTCCAAAGCTTGTTGAAGCTGTGAAATGAGAACTATTTCAAATAACTCGCCCTGCCTCGCAAGGCAAATCCAGATTGCAGACATCATAAACGTACCATGGGACACACAAGACTATTTGGAGGCTACCTTGACAAGCAGAAACCTTCCTTGCCATACACAACTGACAGTGCAGTGCCTACATTCCCAGCAAGTTCTTTGCCCTTCTGGAGAGTAGGACGGTTGAGTTGCAACTTGCTCCTCAATCTGGGTTCCCCAGAACTTCTGCATAAATTACACAGGCTGGTCTGCAAAGCCAAGCACGCTCAACATAAATACTATAACCTAAGTGATCATTTGAACTTCTTCAAAATGACTGCATAAACATTTCTTGGTTAGTAATGTGTACATGTTAAGTAGCAAGGAAGAACAAAGCCTACAATCAGCCTGATATTAAAAAGTGGCATTTTGTTTCATCCCAATAACATTGCTTCAGGTCTTAGAAATGTGCTACTTTACAAACTTCAATATTATGTATTTTCTCAAGAGAGATATTGCTGTTAAATACTATCAGCTAACATGTGCCAACAGACTCTGGCTAAGTACTTTGCCATTATTTCTGAATGAGCCGCATAAATAGCTTTTCTGATTTGAAGTGAAGGACATGGTTGGGAGTTCGGTACTTGAATTATTTTCAAAGAAATAATTTCTTCGGGGTGTTAAAGTGTGATATTTTAAGTTCATTGACAAAAACACAGTACTTCTGGAGATAAATCATCTGTGCAATAGTGGTGCACGTGCTTCTTAACTGACTGAGAAGAAACGCAGGACATGTTCTTGTATGATAGGGAATATCCTCTGTCATCAGGAACAGCTCAATTGACTACAACAGATCAACTCCCAGAGAAGTTGAGGATTTGGGTCTTGGTTTTGATCTTTTTAAAGTATGTGTGTGTGGGTTTGTGTGTGGTTTCAGTTTTTGTTTTGTTTTATTTTTGTGTTTAAATAATGGGCATCTAAAGCTGCTTATGGAAAAGGGGAATGCCAGGCAACCATAAACATCCTCACCATCAGTTATCACCGCAAGATCAACTAATGTTGATGAACTAACATTCATTTCCACTTTCTCTGGACTCTCCCAATAATGCTTCATTAATAACCTCTACACCAGCTTTCTCTTCTCCTGTAAGTACCGTCAGGCTTATTGCTGTTTCTTCCAGGGAAATCTGTACACCAAGTTATCTCTGCCAGTTCTTTTGAGACTTTAATAAAAAATCCTGATGTGGCACATCTCTTAATTTAAGCATTGACTTGGACTAGAGATCATAAGTCACCTGAATGCTTTTGTAAATGTTACCATTAGTCTTTTCAACGTTAAACAAATTGGCATGAGAAATGCTTTACAGTAAGAATAACATCTTCCTGTACATTCATGATGCAAATAGTCCCACATCTGGCTGGCATTTTCTGCACAGTGAAAATGCAAATATTTGCACACAATCCCTTTGTATTACTGCAGGAAAACTGTTCAGCCTCTGGAGAGCTCAAACACTAGAATATATTAAAGTTCGAAGTCCACCTTCCAGAAGGTCCACACCATTTCTACATGTGTGCTGGGCTGACCCTGGCTGGACACCGGGTGCCCACCAAAACTGCTCTATCACTCCCCTCCTCAGCTGCACAGAGGAGAGAAAAATGTAACAACAGGCTCCTGGGTCGAGATAAGGATGGGGGAGAGCACTGGCTGATTCCCATGATGGGCAAAACAGACTTGTCTTGGGGAAATTAGTTTAATATATTGCCAATCAATACCAGAGTAGGATAATGAGAACTAAAACCAAATCTTAACATACCTTCCCCCCACCCCTCCCTTCTTTCCGGACTCAACTTCACTCCCGATTTCTCTCCCCCAAGCAGCGCAGGGGGTCGGGGAATGGGGGTTGTGGTCAGTCCATCACACGCTGTCTCTGCCGCTCCTTCCTCCTCAGGGACAGGACTCCTCACCCTCTGCCCTGCTCCAGCGTGGGGTCCCTCCCACGGGAGACAGTCCTCCATGGACTTCTCCAACGTGAGTCCTTCCCACGGGCTGCAGTTCTTCACAAACTGCTCCAGCCTGGGTCCCCCCACG
>NW_010537245.1:1603-1938 GCF_000687285.1 Phaethon lepturus | reverse complement strand
AACTTCTGCTCCGGCGCCTGGAGCCCCTCCTGCCCCTCCTGCTGCTCTGACCTGGGGTCTGCAGGGCTCTTCCTCTCACATGTTCTCACTCCTCTCTCCCACTGCAATTGCTGTTGTGGTTTTTTTTCCCCCTCTTTCTTAAATCTGTGATCCCAGAGGCGCTGCCACCACCACTGATGGACTCAGCCTTGTCCAACAATGGTCTATCTTAGCATTAGCTCTATCGGACATGGGGGAAGCTTCTAGCAGCTTCTCACAGAAGTCACCCTTGCAGCCCCACCCCCCCGCTAAAACCTTGCCATGCAAACCCAATACACTATATCTCCTAGCTCTTT
>NW_010537245.1:0-1586 GCF_000687285.1 Phaethon lepturus | reverse complement strand
CTCCTCTGTCCCCCGGTATGGCCAGCCCACAAGTCACTCATGCACCTTTGCACCTTCACATTGACCTCTAATGCCCACACAGTTGCTCTTCCCCTCTTACCACTCTACATATCACAAGAATCAGGGCTGTATTAGTTAAATATAATAATATATAAAATGAAACCATGATGGCTCAGGTGTTAACAATGTTTCCTCACAGCCCTGTTTTTTTTGGTCATGGCATTTACCAAAGCTTTCCTTATGAACTTTGAAGAAAAAGTGACTGTTTGAATGGGGTTTTATTAATTTGTAAGAACAATATTACGCAAGCACAATTATTCATGCTTTTAATACTAACTTTATGAATCCTGCTTATGTACATGATAGAGCCATTAATTACAAACAGACTGGTGGCGTCTTACATAATTAATATTTTAAAATGTTACACTTATAAAGAAGATTTGCATAAACTTCCATTCCGTGTGTGTGTGTGTGTGCGTGGGATGCTGTCAGAGGAAATATCCCCGTAGGGGCCACCTCACTCCAGTCTCCAGGTTCTACTCTGCTTTCAGCACTCCTGAGTGGGAAAGGCACTCTCTGCATCAAATCTGCCTGACAGCTGTGCTCAGCGTTTCTGATTGAGCAGATCTGGATTACCCAGTCATCGTAATCCATGAGATTTAGTGACATGATGGATCAGAGAGTAGGGACTGTTGGTGAGTTACATGTGAGTGTTGGCTTGATACATTGGACTAAATCCCTGAACTGGGCTAAGCCGTGCTTGACGCAGGACCTAACAATGATGAAAAAATGGCTTTACATCACCTTTGCAGCAAGCTGATCCTGAGGTCAGTCTGGCAAATGGAGTGGTCTCTCTAGCCAGCACCTGGCCAGACCTCAAAAGTGCTGAATTTGAGATGAATTTGCTCTAGTAACCTTAGCCAGCTAAAGCTATCTTCCCACTCACCCCTCACAAAAGACTGAATTTCTCTGAAGACAGGTTTGGGGCGGGGGGTGTTGCACCCATGATAACTCACTTGGCTTAAAGAAAACTGAGACGCAGATGAGCAACTGGGTGACGTGCCACAGAGCCTGAGTTGGACTAATCAGCAGCAGCTTGTCTACAGCAGTACCAGCTACATGAAGTCAACACTCTGCAGCTCTTACCGCTCTTGAGACAGTACAGGGGAAATAGGCATCAGTGGAACGACAATGCACCCTTTTTGCCCTGTGTCTTTGGAAATGAAGCTGTAGCCTAGCTTAAACCTTGCAAATTACTTCAGTTGCTAAGGAGATCAGCTAACAATTAGGAAAAAAAGCAGTGACAAGCGGCAGTGCCTGTTACAGCATCAGCAACCAGTCGCCAAGCAATGCCAGATCTTAACGAAAGTTTAGTTGCCCAGCGTAGGATCCTTACCGCCTCCAAAAGCTTCTCTGACGGGCTAAACTCCAAAGAAATCCCCTTGCCTAAAATGAGAGGGAGCCTCTTAGCAGCTTCCCGATGGGGAACTACCCGCTGCAGCCACCCGATCCCTACCGGGGGTCGGCGAATAGCAAAGTTTTGGCGAACCCGGCGGGTTAAGCCGGCAGCGGTCCGAGAGGAACTC
>NW_010537244.1:0-5099 GCF_000687285.1 Phaethon lepturus | reverse complement strand
CCTGGGCAGCTCCCGGCAGGGAAGGAGGTGTGAAAATGTCGCCGTGCGTCGAGGGGGCTGCTGGAAAAGCGGGAGAGCCAGGTCAGCGTGCTCGGAGAGGGCACCCCAGGGAATCGGCGACGAACCGGCTTAGCAGCGTGTTTCAAGCCGCGGGTCTGCGCGTGCCTGGCCAAGGGCCCCGTGGGGCGTCTGTCCTCGGGCAGGACCCACGGGCCCGCCGTCAGTTGGGGCTTGGAGCCGCCCCATCCTCCAGCCAAGAAATGCTCCCAGCGGAAATCCCGCTTGCGTGTTTTTCGCACCCCACCACCCAGCCAGCTCCGGGCGAAGCTGCGCTGCGTTGTTGTCGCTCTGATTTCCTGTTGTCGATTGGGCTGGTTTTAATTGGTTTGCAGTTTCAGTTGTTTTTCAGCTCATCAGGAAGGATAATAAAATAAAATCTGGCCCTCCGTGCTCCTCTCCCCCCGCCGAAGCGTCGCGAGGGTGGAGGCAGGGCTTACTCCCTGCGAAACGCTTGGAGGCTGATGGTTAAGCATTACGTTATTCAAAACACATTAAATTGTCCTGAATGAGAAGGAAACATGTCTCGATCATCAAGCTGATGGACATGAACAGTCTTCTGCTACAAGTTTGTTTAATTTGAACTAGATTTAGCTACTGCCTGCCTCATTGCCATTCTGCAAGGAAAGCTGTGGACAGGAAACTGGCAAGGAGTAGGAGGCATAAATTCAAGATGCCCACAGCTTGGACCTAAAGCCTTATATAAATCCTCTGGATTTCCAGACTTTAGAGAAGTACAGTTGGCATTACTGCCTTCTGTCGACCACGCAGGAAAGTTTAACCGGTAGTCCAGGATACAAATGCTTAAGAGTCCGGAGGTGGCTTTAAGATCCGAGGGTGGTTTAAATGTTACTGGTGGGGAACAGAGAGAGAAGGGGAAGTAACACATTTCTCAGCATTTCCAGGTTTACAAAACCCGTACACTGAGCTAGAGGCTGTTAGGATTGGCTTAGTCTCAAAATGAGGAAAACAGAAAATATGTATATACAGTACATGCAAGCAGTTAACCAGTAATTTTTTCCAGCTTCTTGCTAATGTTTGTGCTTGGTATCTTTTAGGAAAATGCAGAACTGAGTTTTGAAAGTTTGACTATTGATTAATGAAGGATTTCGTAGTTACTGTTCATAGCCCTCATACGAGCATCGCTATTAGAAGCCACTAGAGCTGCCCTGGTCTCCTGTATCGCTGCTGTGAAAAGGAGACTCCAGCCTTGCCGGCAGCTTGTACTAAGCGAGTGTCGGTGTTTCCTAGCTGCGAGTTAGCACAAAAACCAATGCTGAGGATTTGTGCGAAGAGGAGAGGCTCCTTTCGTATCTGTTGGCCGTGATGGATGAGCTAGGATTTAGCATCCTCCCTCGGCTTCAGCAGCAGAGCGGCACGCGGGCAGATAAGCCCACCGCAGAGCAGGGACTGCGGCGCTGGGACGGGCACGCGCCGTTTCTCATCCTGACGGGCTGCCAATTACGTGGCAATTAGTAGAATAAATGTCTGAGATATGTTTCCCCCTCCCCAACCATTTTGCGGCTTGGTCATTGTTCAGGGGGCAATGTGTCTTTCCCCGAGCTACTCTGACTTTTTTATTCGTTAGCCTTAATCAGTTACAGGGTGTTAATTATACCTCTAAGCCGACTAAGCCCAAGGAGCTCAGCCTTGTGCCCTTGCCAACACGGCTCTTCATTTCCCTCCTTTCGTCTCTCCCAGAGGTCAAAAATAGCCGTCTACGAGAAAATGTGGTCGTACATGAAGTCGGCCGAGCCCTCGGTGTTCACCAAAACGACGGCGGACGGGGTGGCGAGGGTGCGGAAGTCGAAGGGGAAGTTTGCCTTCCTGCTGGAGTCGACGATGAATGAGTACATCGAGCAGCGCAAGCCCTGCGACACCATGAAAGTCGGCGGCAACCTGGATTCCAAGGGCTATGGTGTAGCAACCCCCAAAGGCTCAGCATTAAGGTGGGTGGAATAATATAACAATATCCATGTTGTTATAGTATTCCACCTACCCTGATGTATTGTGTTGTCATTTTCTTTCTTGTGGATTTTGAGGTAACTTTAAAGTTTAAAATCTTCAATATTCCATGGAGTTAAATAAGACGGTAAATTATGGTTTCGTTTATTTAATGCATCCATTTTTTTAGTGTTCTCTTCGTGTTGTCCTTTCTGATTGTTTGTTGCTGTTTTAATTTTACAGTTCAATGGCTTTTTCAATTTAAATGGTAAAAGCCGAGTTAACCTGCCATATGTGACGAATGTTAACTGCATGATGTGGTGTTCTTGTTACTTTTTTTCTCAAAGACGGTTTCCCCATCCCGCACACTTCAGTTTTGAGCAGATGTTATCTTCCATGCCACCTTCCAATATTTAACCCTGTATTTGCTGTACAGACATTTTGATAGCTCCACGTTCTGTGAAATTTTAGCCAATTTGTCCTCTTGTGCTCCTTTTTTTATACGTTACGATTTCCTAAGCATTTGTGCATTTTTTCTTACAAGTTATGTTTTATCGTTTCAAGAAATGCTGTTAACCTGGCAGTATTAAAACTGAATGAGCAAGGCCTCTTGGACAAATTGAAAAACAAATGGTGGTACGACAAAGGAGAGTGCGGCAGCGGGGGAGGTGACTCCAAGGTCAGCCTCAATGTCACCACAATCGGGTACCTTAGCAAAGAGTAATCGGCAAGGCTGTTATACGACTTCTCAAGGCAAAAAAAAAAAAAAAAAAAACAACAAAAAAACCAAAAAAAGAACACAGATTAAAGCCATTTGAATAATTGTGGTGGGGGAAAAAAAAGCCATTTTCTTGCCCAGTAGCTCTTTCAAAGAAATGGTCTTATTTAATATCATCAGCAGGCTTGGTCAAGCTTGGAAACCTTCTTTAACTAACAGATAGGAAGTCTGGTATTGGTGGGACCTAAGCAGAGCACATCAGTACTTGTAACTGTACAAGAAAATGGTGATCGCATCTGGCCGCCGTACGAACCCCTGAGGACAAGGCTTCGGTCCTTCTCCATGACTTAGCTGTGATGCAGAGTGGGTTTTGAGAGTTGTTTTGTCTTCACCAGGGCCAGCACAGGGCTGGAGGCGAGAGGGCTCCCTTCTCCTTTGCTCTTTAGAGGCAGGGTCAAGCGAACCAGTACCAGCACGCGCTGCTGTGCTGGCCTGAACGGGTGCCACCAGAGCCCCTGGGAGGGACTCCGGTCTCCGGAGAAGAGCTGCTCGGGTGGGTCTGTAGCTCGGGGGCAGAAAGGCTGGCTGCTCCTCTAAGTGCAGCGGGGGTCAAGAGATGAGAGTCAAGCAAGCATCATAGCAAAGACGTAATGTTAAGCAGAGATGATAGTCACCCCTTCCTGGTGAAATACTAGCAGTAACAGTAACGTACAAGGAGCTAGAGCTTGCAGTAGGCAAAGCTGAAACGAAAGATAGGTTGCTTGCAAGAGGGGAGTGTACTGATGCACTAAAATGGAAAGTAATCTTAAGGAAAGAGGTTCTGGGAGTTTTGCCTAGAACACTCAGATGTCACCCTTCGTACGCCACTGACCAGCCTTCCGCGCCCGCCTGCGCAGCAGTACTGCGTCTGTGCCTGCGGTGCTTTTGAAACAGATGAGGATTAAAATCCTGTGGATTAAAATCCTGCGGCAATGGCAAAGCTTCCCCCCAGTCTTTTAGGCAGCCTTCATGGCAGCCAGACTCTCCACGTTGCTTTAATGAAGTGTTTGTATTGCAGAAGTTAGCTAGTGTGCTTTCATATTGCCAACCTTACCCTCCGAAACTGGCGATTTCGGCAGTCTTTAACCTGGTGAGGAGAAGCTGTAGCTAGAGTAGGCTGGGTGTCATTGGTCGCCTTGGGTGCAGGAATTGCCAAGAAAATTAATTTAAAATGCAGCGTTACACTGTAAAGTACTGAGATGAATTTTCATAGTGACACTCTCCTACTGCTAGCAAAACCAGTTCCTTAAGGAACACTAATTCCTAATCTCTCTTATAAAAAAGGTCCAAGCTTTGGTCCAAAACCAATAATAACGGTATTTTCAGTAAAGCACAGTTTCAGACAATTACTGCAAATCACTGCTGCATTCTGCTAATGAGAGTTGCTTACAGTTGGCTACGTAGGAAATTACTCAGCTACTCATCTCTGATGTTAGCAAAAGCCCCTGTGTGATAATAGCGGAAGGAAAAGCTCTCGGATTCAGGTCTGCTCAATAACTGGGGCTCCGCAGCGCTCGCTGGCGGCCTGGAGACGAGCGTGAGCTTTTTTACGCTTTTTAGCTCTGCCGCTCATCCTTCACGCGACATTTTTATGCATTGTTACACTTGCGGTATATTAAATGTTTAATACTCCCCTGGGATCCAGCACCGCATTGTCTAACGCTGCATCCGTGAAGGCAAACTCTTTGTGCAAACCAGCTTCCGTGAACTTCACCGCTTCGAGTCCGTGGAATTAAACCCAGCCGACTAATGCCTACAGCCCTAAGGAGGCTGAAAGGGAATTTGTAAATGGTCGTAATTAAGGCAGGGCCAACCTTCTATTTTGGCTTGTGCTGAAAGGCCTTTTCCAAAGAGCGATACCATCCCTCGGCAAGCAGGTCAGTGAGGGTTAGGGGAGCGGGGCCAGGCGTGCCACCATCTTTGTGTCCAGCGAAGAGGGAAGGGGAGCACACACGAGGCTTGAATCTGCGCATCACAAAGCGCTGCCTTTCCCGTTTGTCATAACCCGCTGCGATGAAGGGCTAGTTGTTTGTCTGAGCTACAGACGGCGGCTCTCGGGGGCACGGCTCAGCCGGCATCGTCCCCGGGGAGCAGGACGGGTGTTGGCGAGCTCCTCCTTGGGGCAGAAAATCCCGCAGAAGACTAAGCTAGGGGAGGCGGGGAGGGGCTAGTTGTTGTTTCTAGAGACTCGTAAATCAAAGGGCTTTTTCGTTACGAAGCGGCTTTTCTGTGGAGGAGGCGTTTCGTAAGCGCTGCAGGCTGCGGTGCCGCGGCGTTGCGGCAGGCGGGCAGTTGCCTTCCCGGCAGCGCACCCCCCCATCGCCGGCCGCTGGCGCCGAGT
>NW_010537243.1:80823-82057 GCF_000687285.1 Phaethon lepturus | reverse complement strand
CGGCTGCTCGCGTTGGTTTGCTCCCCTGTTCTCCTCGCTCCCTGTTCCTGGGTCGTCCTGGAAGACAGGATGAGGGAGAGGGTGGTGCTGGTATTGTGTAAGAGCCAGGAGCAGTGTGCACTGTTTTGGGCCTGGAATTGAGGTAGAAGCTGGGTGAAAGATGCAGTTGAAACCCGAGGAGCATTTGGGGGGGCAGAGTTGGAATTTGAATAGATTATCATATCCAAACTTTGCTCCTCGAGGAAAAATAAAAATCCTTGGGATCTTTAAGAACTTCCACATCCCAACTGAATGTGGTCGTTGTGACCACCGAAGCGTGGCATCGCCACCAGCACCAGGCCCACTGGCTGCTGGCTGGGGGGTTTCTTCAGCAACGATGGTCAAGCACCGAGTCAGTCGTGCCACTACACTATGAATACAGAGCAGTTGTTCAATCAACTCATCACTAGGTTGACTCAGTATTTGAAACTGGACTAAATCAAATCAAAGGTGGAGATATAATTTAGACCACAATAACTATTGGCAGACTGGCATAGGGTTGCCCATCTTGCCCATCTGAAGCACAGGGAGGTCAGCCAGCAAGGATTTCTTCATGTAAAGATCATAAGATGCTGCCTCTGAAGCTTTAAGTTGTACTTATGTCATATTCCCTCATATTTCTTAGGAGGACTCAAAATAACGGTGAGCTGAGATTCCCGTACCATCTGCTGACAGGAACAGCTAGGTTTGAAAAAGACTCAAGGTACAGACACCAGAGATGGCAACTCTGTCAGAGAAAGAAAAAATAGCTCCTTTTTCTGTTTACAGGTGGGCAGTATTTGAACTTACCTTTGTGACCATCTCTTTCTTTTTTTTGTAAATCTTTCTTCACATATTCAAGGAGTAAAATCTCCACAGAGTGATCTTTACTATTTTTACTCAAATAATACAAATTCCCTCACCAAAGATGCACTAAGGTATTGTATTTAAAAGCCGCGCTACTGCTCCAAGAATGACACATCCCTCGTAATTTGAATACTGTCACTAAGGTTTCTGATGGCACCCTGTACCAAAATTACTGAGTGGTCTTGTATGATCATTGTCTCTATATAATTATACAGCGCCACAAGAATAGAGGGATCAGCTGATGCTATGTAGAGAGTTGGAAAAATATTCATAGATGATGAAACAGAAGGTAATATATTCAACAGATACTGCAGCTAAATATTAAATAAGATGGAGTGGTCTGCTGGCA
>NW_010537243.1:79282-80792 GCF_000687285.1 Phaethon lepturus | reverse complement strand
GGCTCCTGCTAAAGCCACTGCAAGGACAGAAACCAGTGTATGACATCCGGTAACATGTGCTGGGACACACCATTTCCTTTGCTCACAACCCAAAATATTGGATTCAACTTTATTAATGCTGTAATTTTTTTGCATTATTAGAAAATGGCTTCCTATTTCTGGTCAAAAGTATTTTACTATTAATACAATGACTAAAAATAAAACAAGTGACATATGGATTTTGACATCAATTGCCTACATTTGTGCATATGTGTTTTTATATATACATCAAAAATAGTAGCTTCATTTTTTTCTGTATCCATCTCATTTTCACATGCGGTATATAGCAGATACTTTTTTTTTTTAAGTTATTCTGAATATATAGCTTTGTGCAGCAATTTTAAAGAATATTATCCCTGTAAGGGTACACATTAAACCAGGCACGAAGTAAAATTTTTCTTGCAATGGAATTTTTCTGTCTTTAGCCATCTCATTGAGACTCTCTTCAGTCTCATGAGAAATACATTTGAATAAATGACAAGATAATTAATACGGAATCAGTTTCAGTTTAACAGAAACATTTTATTGCATTGTTTCATTATTATTATTAAACATTTACATTGTGGAACCATGTACAGAACATGGTGAAAAAGCAGCAGCATACACAGATTTTTTTTTTCCCCTGCATTGCAGATCTGGGTCTTTATTAACTGTTTCAATAGAAAGATCACTATATTTCTTCCAATTGCCAAGAACAGTGTGTTAGAGTAAATGTACAAGTTATCCTGCTGTTTGAATACGCTCCCAAATGGTCACTTCTGGTATGCATAACTCTGAATCATTAATATTTTTCTCCTGTTGGTTTGGAGAAGGCCATTTTATTTGATCTATGCTGACACTCTACATTTACAACAGCAAAAGTAAGTTTGCCCTAAAAGCTGAACTCTTCCTTAAACTCTCCAACTCGTTGGCTGAGTGGGCTATTTTCAGAGGATCTTCAGCAACTTAGAAGAACAAATGCTTTTAAAAACCAATTGTTTATTCTTCCATTTATCCAAGGCAACAAAGTCTCAATTAAAACCTTTTCAAAATGATTATACTTAAAAGTTTCACTCTGATAGCACACAGAAAACAGTTTGCAGCATATCGAAAATATCAGTTGTCTAAAATGTGCAACAGAAAGTATATAAACTTATCTGTATTTTTCCTGTAACTTACAACGTGTAATTTTCTTAATAACTATATAGATTTTACAAGACTGTGTTTTGGTTATTTTTTGTCTAGGAATTCAGGATGCATGAATATTGCAAAAACAAAAAGGAAATTCTTGGGGCAAATTTATCTACTGAAAAGTAGTCTAGATGTCTTAAAATATGGAAATGGCAGAGTATCAAGGGGAACTTGTTTCCTTATCTATACTGGAAACTTCATTGACCTATGGATAAAGATTCAGGAATAAAACCAGTCTTTTAAATGCACAGGTGCACAATCGGGATTATTCATTTTACAACAGCAGAACCAAGATGAGAAT
>NW_010537243.1:71727-79251 GCF_000687285.1 Phaethon lepturus | reverse complement strand
GAATGCCATATGATATCTGAATGGTAATTTTCTCTGTATGTGCCACAATAATGCCTCAGACTTGACCTTTGGCTTTGTTGTCACCAAGTATTATCATATGTATAATTTGACCTTTTTCAGTTGTATGAATGCTTGGCCTTGAACTCCATCTAACCTTCTAGGAGCTGTAAAGATAATTTCTATACATTTGCAATAAGGTCTCTGATTTGACCTATGACTCAAATGAACAATAATTTCTTAATATTCCCATTCCTCCTAAGACTATTTCCCATAATAGTATAATAATATGGCAATAAAATGTCCTTCAGTGTGAACTTATGTTATTCTAAATTTTGAAGGTCTGTGCTTCAGGGCATTCACAGTTCATTACATTTCTGTGTTGTCAAAAGATACTATCAGGGCATCAAAAGTTTCTAGAATTTAAATCAAAATGAAGCAAAGGACAAAAGCGACATTATTTAACTGTGTCTATATGCAGACAAAACTAAAGACAATAATAAGCTTTAATTAGGGAGAGTAAAACAAAAGGATATCTTAGCAATAACCATTAATAATCCTGTCATTTCTATTTAGTAATTTCAAAGCAGAAAAGTAAGAAATATAAAAAAAAAATTCAGTTCTGCCTTTTGCAAGAAGAAAATAGTGTGTTCCAGCGTTATGCAACAAAACAATGATTAATCAAACATTAAGGTATTCTGCAGCAAAATATAGTAACTGTGATTGTTTTCAGGAAAAAAAAGTCCCACAAAACAATATCCTGGAGCATTCTGTTCTTGTTGATGTAATTAATGAAACATTTAATTTTGCAGCATTGGTTTTGTTACCTCGCTAGACTATCAGTGCAAGAGTCCAGTCATAGTCCCGAACGCAGTGATACCCAGCAGGGCTTGCGGCTACTCTTGCACTCTTCGTGTTTGATGCCAAAGGTGTAATAAGGAATGACCAATGCCCCCAGCTTGCCCCCCACCGGGCTTCCCTCTGCTCCCCACGCAGAGCTGAGTGGGTGTCACAGCACCCAGCACAAAGCTGAAAATCTCGGTGGCTCTTCACGACTCTCCCCAAAAAGCTACTGAGCAGCAGCAGCCAGTCCTTGACCGGGGACTATCTGCAGTTTGCTCCATGATCCCACCTTTTCTGTCCGACTGCAATTTTCAAGATTTCAGGAAGCTGAGCAAAGAGTCTCCTGTACTCTGAATATCCACAGGACTAGTATCTGTCTGGTTTGCATTTGATACAACCTGGGAAATTTGGTGGGAAATGGAAAGTGCTAAAAACGTTTTACAGTGCTAACAGCTTTAAGGTGAGAGACTGGAAATTTTATAAAAAACACCATATCTGAAAATCATCAAATGCCCTGGAGTGCGTGTGTCATACATGGCTTGGACGATGATGGACATCTTGCTCCATTTGTGTTAAGCAGGGACTAACTTCTCAAATGAGCAATCCCCAATATTGCACTCAACAATCTTAGAATTGCTTGAAGGTTTCTGGTCCAGAGGTATTAATTTTTGATAATGTTGGAACACAAGAAAAATGCAAAATATTAGAAGTGTGCAAAGGAGTTGTGACTATATTTAAAATGGATTCAGCCTGATGACATACAATGTGTGTGACGTGCAAGCGCCTTTTTCAGCTGTGTAAGACTGCAAGATCACCCTTCCAACTACATGATTTTCTGTCAGCACCTAAAACTGCATTTCAAGCCAAATTTTGCTCTGAGCGGAATGTTAATAGGTCATTATATTCAATGATCGGGCCCAGTACAGAAGTTTTCACTTTCCATGCAGCTGTACTCAAAACGTGAAAACATTTGAACACTAACCGAAAATCGAAAGCTCTGATTTGAAGGTCAATAATTCAGGAACTTGGTCCTGTACAAGTAGGACATAAGCCATATATACTTAGGTCGCAGGCTCATGGGTAAGATAAATACAACAGCCAACATGGGGTGGTTGAAATCCATACAGCAAACAGCCGCTGAAACACCAGCTGCCAGCTATTGCTCAGCTTTTCTGGTGTCAAGGCAGAGAAGAATTTTTGGGACCATGAAGAGACTTCGGCAAGGCCAGCTGCAGCAGGGCATTTCTGAAAGAGGATGTACAACAATACACCTGCACTCACTTTAGTGCCATGACCTGGATCTGCAGTCCTCATAGTGTCCTTCTCTTTTCACTAGCCAGGAAATCCATCTCTATATACACTATGTAAAAGATTTTCCATGCACCTATTGAGAGACACCTGCTTTTTTTTTTTTTTTCTTGAAATGGTACTTCTCAGAAACTACTTTGCATGGCTTTAACAGTTCTACAGCTGTTCAAGCCTAGGCTCTTTTGTGAAAATGAGAATCTTTCCTACTTGTTACAGGTAGTAATGCTATGACATGATCAATGTGGTTCTCCTCCTTATACAAATTGCTCCTTCCGAGCTATCTGTCCTGCTATCTTAGTTTTCTTCGCCACTGCAAAGGCTGGTGACACAAGACCAGCTCAGACACATCACTCAGGATTAATCAGAAGCTTCAGAGTACAGAGAAAAATACAGGAGATAAAGGCCGAATTATTAGTAGAATATGCAAACTGAGATTCAATTCAAAACCTTTATACTGTTCTACTTTTTTGCTTTCAATTAGGTGGTTTATGTATTCCGATCTCGGTGGCAAGGGCCACCCTCTATGGTCACTTGGAGGTCAGCTGCCACAGGACAGAATGGAGGGTTGAAAACTGAATGATGAAGGTGCCTGTAGCTAATCAGATCTCTCCTAAACATAAAGTGTTTCTTTGGCAACAAGAAAATACTTCGGGTTCTTTAAGATTAGGGAGATATAGTATGGTTGGCCAAAAATAACAGAACATTCAGAAAAGTTTGGCTCCAGAGCATATCTCAATCTTGAATAAGCAGATTAAGAATCACTTATTCTAAACTGTTTTCCCAACAAGAGTGAGCTTTGAGTGCTTGGTTTGCTACAGATGTATTGGTCAGGAGAAACAAAAAGCACAAAACCTCAAGGATGAAACTTTTATATTCCTGTTTTGTCAGCTCAGACCTTCCAGAAAAATGCAAAATTGACATTCTCTGATCTGAGCATCAAGACTTTTGCTATCTTCACTTCATAAGTCTTTCCAGAAATATCCAGCAGCCTCCTCTTCCTGCTTAAAATACCCTTCTTGTGTCCAAAGGACTGAGCTTCTCACTGCGTCCAGGGGAAGAGGTGGCCGAGATCACTCAACGACATGGCAGGGACCGGTGCAATGGGGACGCATCGCGTTGGATCATGGGACACGCTCCTCCAGCTCTTCCCACCAAGCCTCAGACAACCTGTCCCCTTGCAGAGGGACTCAGGTAAAAGCCACCGGTGAGCACAGCTCCTCACCCTCCTCCCATTCGTTATGACGGTGTGCCAAAAGCAGCGTATCCCTGCCCTGGTAAATAGTTTTTCAGGCAGTGAAGCTACCGGCTTCGAGCACCGGTAACGCTGGGAAGATGAGGGGTTGTGCTGGCTGCATTTGCCCCCCTCATTCCACTGCCTGCGTGCATCCCACGAGCACCCTTTTCAGCCAAGGGGTCAGCTACCTCACACCCACCGGGCAGCATGGTGGGGCAAGAACGTCTACTGGGCACAGACGGGATGAGAAAAGGTGGTAAAAAGAAAGTTAAACAAGGAGAAGACAGACAATGGTGAAGGCCCTAAGGGCCCATGAGGCCGGCAGTGTGTGCTTCAAGCAGCAAGCCGATAACCCGTCGGTTGGCCAAAAACCCAACGCTGCCGTGGACAGCAGAGGAGACATCCAAACAGGATCTGTGCTTCAGCGGCTTTTGGGCCTAACGTCGGCTCTCTGCCGAGGGGGAGCCGTCCCCTTGGCTGTCAGGTCACTGGAAAAAATCTGTTTTCCACACTGCTGTTCTTCTAGAGCTGTGGCCACAGCTCTCACATTGTACATGAGAAGTTTCTGCTCCATTTCACCCTCTGGGAAGTCCTTTTTGCTCTAGAAGCTCTTTTCTGCCTTCATAACGCAGCAATATTAACAGCACCATCACAGGCAAAAAGGCTCTTCATCCTGCCTCTGAGGAGAAGTGAGCGTAAAGGCATTGGTTACTGCTGACACTGCTACTAATACTTTTTTACTAATATAATTTTACTCATAATTTGTTATTATTTGATGCTGTCACTGAAAGGCTGGTAGTTTTCAAAGGCAGAGGTTGCAGCAGCCCCTACGTATTTTCATGGGGAGTTTGGCATCTGACCCCTACAGCGTTAGAACTCTCTACTAATAATAATGAAAACAATACACAGCACTTAGAGCATAACAAGGTTATTTTTATTCTTAGTTTAACTCAAAGGAAAAAAAAAAGGAAAGGGGAAAGGAAGGAGAAGGGGAGGGGCAATGGGAAGGGGGATGGGAAGGGGAATGGGAAGGAGGAGGGGAAGGAGGAGGAGAGGGAAAAAGGAACAGGAAAAAGAAAAAAGAAAATAAAAAAGGAAAAGGAACAGGAAAAGGGAAAAGAAAAGAAAAGAAAAAAACAAAAAGGAAAAAAGAAAAAAAGGAAAAACGGCAAAAAAGGAAAAAAAGGAAAAGTTGGGCTGAGACATTTCCAAAATCCAAATGCGACCTCTCCTCCCACCCCCTGCAAACTGCTTTCTTATGCACTGGATTACAAAGTTTTCAAGGCCGGATTAAAGAGGTTGCTATAAACCAGTTTGCCTGACACAGAACCATATTTAAATTAGCAATGCCATAAACTGCACTGCGAGGGAGAGCCTCCTCGTGATTCAAGGATATCGTCTTTTGTATAATTTTTCCAGTATCATAAATTTCTGCCCGAGCTCCCAGGAGAATAGCAATGTTCCAAAATGTATCCAATAGGTGTCTTTCATAAAACGTTATACATAAAACAGAATTACAGTATCTGGATCACATTTCTTTAAGATTAGTCTAATTTATACATGTATATGAAGCTCAACAGCATGATTTAAACTCATAGGTTTTTAGATGCAATGTTACATTTTACCTTTCTGAGACCGCTGTGCTTAGCTGGAGGGTGTTTACTGTGATTGAGGTATTTTTCTAAACAGGGGGGTGGATTATTTAAACCTTTTGGTATGGAAAACCCACAGTTTGTCCACCTCCAACAATCTCTTCTCTCCCCCAGTTGTCACAGCAACAACTCCAGCATTTGAAAGGAATCTACTTCAATAATCTAAGCCTCTGATCTTTGACAGGCTTATAATGAAGGAACAGTTTGTTAATGCTGACATAAACATTTTGAAAACTTAGAGGTGCAATTATTTCATGTTGTTTAGGAAGTCAGCACTACATGGTCAAGAGAACAGCATTCTGTAAAAATATTTACTTATGCAATTTCCTAGTGAGAAAAACAACTGCTGACTGTACAGCTGAACTGAGATTCCAGCCCTGTGGTTTAAGAGACAAGAATTCTTCTTTGTCTCCTGTCCACTTATAGCCTATTTTTTCCCTCATTTCCCATTATAGCTCATTTTCGAGTGTCTCAGCCCAAACTCTTTTTATTTTAAACAGACAAAACCTGAAAACCCAGCCTCAATTCCAAGTGGATCTCCCAGCTATGCTGCTTGTAATAAAAAGACAGTCAGAACTGCTGCTCAGCCAGCCAGCCGTGATGGAAGTCGTTCGCCTGTTCAGCAAACAAAAGTGTTGTTTTTGCTGGGAGGAGGGCGGAACGCTGACACGATGACAAAGTTCCCCGGGCCACGCTCAGCAAAGCAGCCCCTGCGCCTTTCCAGGCAAAGCAGGAGCCGGGGCAGGCGAGGGGCTCCGGGCTGCGCTTTGGAGTCAAAGCTACAGTTGCGCGGGAGCGACCATCGCTCTTGGAGCAATTTTCTACAGCAGCGCGAGGGCTCCAGCGGTCCTCGGGGGTGAAATCCATCACGCTGCATGCTGCACTCTATCAAGCGGGGCTCCGAGAAAGGGTCAAGTGGTCCGCTGCCATGCTGTTTGAGCTCATCAGAGACATATTTAATTTAATTAAGGTTGTCAGCACTATTGATTTTGGCAGTTTCAATTACCGTGCTGTTATGGCTTCTGGATCTACTGATCTGTGATGAGCCCTATCAGCACTGGCACACATTGAGGAAAAAGCCCTTTGTCTCCTTTAAAACCTGACATATCCTGCCATAGGCCATAACTTATTGCTTTTATCCAGCCCAGCTCCTCTTCTGTTCCTCATAATTAATTTCTCATTAGACAGCTCTTTATTGTTTAATTTGTGCAGTTTATAATCAAATTGGGCACATTAATTGTAGCTGAATTTAAGGCTAATGAAAAATAAAGGTTTTCAATAACTTACTCTTCAATTATTTCAGACAAGATAAAATAAAACACTTTAAGAGTTGTCAGCTTTTTAAATTATAAATTAGGTTGTTTAAAGAGCATGGGCATTTAGGAAGCAGTTATCACACATTTAGTAATTATAAATCCTATGCTGCAATATAATTATTAGGATATATTTACAATTCCTCTTAGTTTTTTTCCACCCTGTTGTTAGTTAACTGCATAACATCTAATTGTTGGTGGTTAAAAATAGCATAATCTGAAATCTCTGGGCCTGATTCCTCTTTTTCCACAGACTGAGCTGTAAATCAGGGGCACGTCTGAGGAAGCCCATGTCCGTAACGCTGGAACAGGAGAGGTGTCTAGGTAAGAGGAAGAGGACCCCATTTGGTTAAGATTTTATAAAATGCTCATCTTTTCTCTAGGCAGCATTGTAGGATTCAGACCCCTTCCTTCAAGGAAACTGTAATACGTGATTTACACTTTACACACTTTAGGAGCAGGACACCAGCTAGCAAATATCAGCAAATTCCTCTGGATGTAGACTACAATTTCTCCTGCAAAATCTTCATTTTTGCAATGGAGAAACCAAGGCAGAGAAGCAGCTTATTGAGAGGGCACACCAGAGCTGAGACCAGACTGCTGGAGCAGGGTTTGCTTAGGGTTTTTTTTTCCAGTTTCAGTGAATACAGGGAGAGGGAAGGAGGATGGGGAAGAAGATGGGGTGAAAAACTCAGGTGGCACCTGTCTCCTTCCTTGCCAAGGTGAAAAACGAGAAAACTGAGTTTCCTTCTTTGCTAAATGGCTGCACTTACTTAATGTACAGCGTTTCAGGGATGAGCAAGAAAACCAAAGGAATGATGGACCACTTTCACATCACCACTGAGGGGAAAGTCGGGGTGTAGTTCGGGCACAAGGGGCTGCTGGGGGAATTTGACTGCTTGCATGCTCTAAGACCTCTCGTCGCCCGGATCCTGCAGCCCAGGATGCTACGCTGTGTTAGAGTATGTACTTAACCTGATATCTGAGGAGCGACTGGGTGTCCTAGTTCCTGGAAAAGTATCCTCATCGCCTTGTAAGAGAGTTACTCACCTCTCTAACAGCAAGTAGGGTAACTCCAGTTGGGCAGGGAGCGCTAACTTCTGCGTTGTGTCTGAGAGTAGGTTTCAAACATCCACCCTTAATGAGAGCTGGAAGGGATCTGAAATCAGTACTCCAC
>NW_010537243.1:0-71696 GCF_000687285.1 Phaethon lepturus | reverse complement strand
GGTTCAGCCCCACATACTCCATGTGGTGTAAACCACCCGCAGGGAGAAACGGAGAGCAGCTCTCTGGCCAGCGGCGAGGGTGCCCACCGGGAGACCGGGGACCCCCGGCCGCAGCCTG
The DNA here is from genome assembly GCF_000687285.1 of Phaethon lepturus. NCBI lineage: Eukaryota > Metazoa > Chordata > Aves > Phaethontiformes > Phaethontidae > Phaethon > Phaethon lepturus. Next base: position 71,578 of record NW_010537243.1, on the reverse strand, counting down.
CATAGGGTATGTGTGCGAGCTGCTTCACACCCCCAGCATGCCCACCCCGGCTCCTGCCCGGCCAGAGCTCCTGCTGCGCCCGACGATGTACCTGCGCCAGGGACGGACGGGGCAGAGCCGAAGGCATGCCTGGTAGCTACGTACCAGAAAATGCATAAGCTGAGATACTATATATGAATGGTTACACCCACTGCTGCAATAGCGCAAGGCTGCTGCTTTGATCTTCCGTCACTTGATACTTGGTTGTTTTTTTTTTTAATTAAAAAAATAGATTATGCTTATATTGTTTGAAGAGGATAAAATTCACCCACATCCTCTCAAGGTCTGTTTACTACTCAAATCCTGTATGTAATGAGAAGGCAATGTCAGAGATTTTCCTCACATACCCCAGTTCAAATTTGGATTATTTTCTAATTTCAGCAAAGTATGGTTGTCCAAAATTCTTTGGTGGGGATCCTGCCCTTGTAGATTTGTAGGAATCTTCTAATTTACATATTGCTTCCTGTCTGGAATGAAGAGCTCATCAATATTGCTAAATAATTCAGCACCATGTATATGCTTTAGCTCAGAGTTATTTGGGAGAGTGGGAGGAGATACTGTTTTCCCAAACACACACTCTGCATCAATCATCAATTGAATATGACAACCTCCTCCTGCTCAGCTTTTTGGAAGGGGAAGAGAGCACACCGTCCTTCAACAAGGGTATGAGAAATGCTGGATGCAGGATCTTTGTCACCGGCATGCACAGCTGGGGAGCCGGGGAGCCAGGGAGGTGAGCAGCTGGGGAGATGAGGAGCCGGGGAGATGAGGAGCTGGGGAGCCAAGGAGCCAGGGAGGTGAGGAGCTGGGGAGATGAGGAGCCGGGGAGATGAGGAGCCGGGGAGATGAGGAGCTGAGGAGCGTTCGCCCAGTGCTGGGTGGCAGGGGGAGGAGAGGAAGTCAGTGCGCCGGTGGGAGAAGAAGGCTGCTGGAAACTCGGCGTCTGATAAGGATACGTGGGAACAGCAGGGGAAAAACAGATCCGCAAACCCTGAGTAATGTGTGATAAGAAGGCAGGACGTGCTTTGTCCTTGGCCCTGCTTGATACTACTCGTTCAGTGAAAGCATGGGTGCACCTGGTGGGCACCACATGCAAAGGTTACACTCTTTAGGTTGCTTTAAGTTACTCTCTTCTAGCAACTTAGTGTGCACTACTCAGTTCCGAGAGGGAGAACTTATCGCCACTGTGCTCTTCCTTTACTTAACCTTAAATTCCTGAATATACTTATTTCCAAAAACCCTGGCCTAAGGTCTGCATTCTTGCTAGGAACCAGTGTCACCCAAGGAGACAGGAGCAACAGACCTTCCATGCAGTCTGCAGTTTGTCATCAGCCCTTCCTTCAGCCGACAGCAGTTCAGTTAGTTTTGTGCCATGTCACCCACAGGACAATCAGATCCCCTGATTTCTAAGCTGGCAACTAACTGTAAATAGGGCCACCAGACTTGGTCATATATGCATGGAGTAGGCATCTGAACCCTGTAAACCTCTCTCCTTTTTAATTTAAAAATAACAGAAAGATTTTTAAAAGGAAATTTATATTAAAAAAATATTAATAATAATTGTTCCCAGGCAAAGTAATTTTCAGCCAAGTTTCAGCTGTGAGGAAACTTTTATTAGCCAAGAAATGAACTCATGAAAAGAGAGGTTTATAATGGAAACAGTGAGAGGCTGCAGCAGCACCGCTAACAGGTGCCACTGTTACAGCAGTGATAGGGTGAATAAGATTTTTAAAGATGCAATTGCTAGACCTGCGCCCACCCATGCAGCTAAAGATGTATCAGGATTTCTTTTATGAACCTCTGTTTGCAGGATTTTGATACCTTAGTCATAAAAGCATACCTCAGGCTGAGAATGAGAAAATAGAGACACAGCACTCCGGGGCAGTTGAAAATAAATAAATAAATAAAAAATCCATATAGTCGTTTTGAAGGATCTCTTTGGGATTTTGTAATTAAAGACCCACACTTCTTTTACAATTAAATTTGGCAGATTATCGGTCAATAGCATTAACTGGGAAGGGTACTTTTTCCATTTGTTGCATTTTAATTTAGAGCCCTTAAAAAGCCTGTGGCATTTTTTAAGCTTAAAAATATCTTATAGCTCAATTAAGGGATAACAGAAATAAACCAGGATTACCTGTGTGTAATTACACAAAGTTAAGTCCAAGAAAACAGTATCCTATCACAACCCTCTTGGGTAATTTGAGCAGTCTCCATAGGATCTCCAGAGGCAAGAAAAGAAAGGTTGAAACTACAGCTTATACCTGAGCGTTTACTGCAAGATAGCAAAAGACTCCCGAGTCCAAAAGACCACAGAAGTAGATGGAAAGACACCTCCTGTTTTTTTGATCAAGTTAATAATCTTAAAGTATATATTACAATACTAAGCAAACCCTGGACTGTGGCACAAATGGGATTCAGTTCTCAACTCCGTTCCTCAAATTTTCTTGGTGCTTTTGACCATTCTGCTCCCACTGTCTTCCTCATGTCCACCAATATGCAGTACCGCAGTCCAGCTTGAGCTTAATTACATATACCAGGCTGGCAGCAACTAAAATCAGCTTGGTGTGCCTATATCTGAAGGCAGAAACTACTATTTAGTACTTCCTCACCAAGGAGGAGTACAGTTTTTCTACATGTATCAAATTAATCCTCAAATGGCTTTAAAATGTGAAGACATCTTCATTGCAACTATTTGAAAATATCAGTCTCGACCAAATACCCTATCACACTCCTAAAAGGCTAGGAAGGTATCACAGAAGAGTAAGCTGGGGAAGAAACCAGCTTGATCCTTCTTCCTATATTCTGAGTAGGACTATCTAAACTCAAGGTGCTTTTTGACCAACTAACACCACCTGCAGCCACAGTGACATGCTGGCTGAACTTAGGTCCTCGTGTTTGGACGTTGTATAGCTGGATTAAATTCAATCTGTTTAGATTAAAGATTTTACTCCTGAATAATTTACTCAAGCTCCAGTGTTTTCAGTGCAGTATGTATATACGCACAGCAGTAGATAATGGCATTCACACCTTGACTGCTTAAGAGAATTGGCCATAAAACCAGTGCCAATCACTTTCTTCCATCAAGAACTTCCAAAGGGAAGAGATTGACTCCATCTGCAATTACAATATTAATTTTATTATAACCATCTCAACCGAGATTTAAACATACATGAATAGCAGCTCAGATGCATATTTACTGGTACATGCCATTTCAGTAACTCGAAACATACGTCATGTATTTCTTATCACTGCCAGAGTTCCCTACCCGGACCAAACCTACATATTTATTGGTATTAGACACGAAGTGGACCTGCTGTCGGCTGTATTTGGTTAAACTTGGTATAAACGGTACCTTCCAATCCCGAGGTCCTTTATCAGCCTGGAGATAAGACATCCAGTCCTCAGCATATTAAAGCAGTATATTATAGCCTGTGAGCTGGGTTAATTTACACCAGCTGAACTAGTCCTATATGGACTGGGCAGACACAACACCAAGACCCTGGGAGGCTCTTTGCATGGTACAGGAATCCCCGGCCTCCCGTTTAGAGCAACCTTTCCACCCTCAGCACCATAGAGACAGTACAAAGTATCTGAAACTTGGGACCTAACCTTTTTTCTTTGAACTTTTCATATTTATTTTTCTATGCCTGAACTATTTGCTCTTAAAACTAATATGGCCAGCAGAATAAAAATGAGCAGTGACTCCTAGCTGTGTCTTTTGGACTCTGATACAACACGTTCTGTATGCTCAAACAGAGAGTGGACAAGGCACATGAAGGCGAAGGTTTTGAAACTGAACACATATGCTACCTCTGTTCATTAGGGGCCAGAATCTATTTTCAGACCAGGGAGCACAGATGTATATTTATTTTATTTTGCTGCTTAATTTTAAGATACTTATTGCCATTTCCCTGGCAGCAGGGTGTCAGAGAGGATGAGATTGCAAACTCAGAGGAATGACCCTTTCCATTCCTTCTGCCCTTATTTAGAAGTGATAGCCTCCATTTCTTTTTTATTTTTTTTAATAGAAAAAACCCCTCTTTATTCTGTCCTTCAGGCAAGTTCACTGAGTCCACTGTATTTCAACAGGAGCTAAAGACATGGTTCTACTTACCCTCCCCCAAAAGGTCTCTATTAATTGTTTTCAAATGTTGGCAGCCATGTGAAACCCTGCCTAGCAAGTCTGGCTCCTTATATGATTTTTATTAAAATTCACTTTGCACACAAGGCACATGAGATTTATGGCTGAAACTAATAGGTTGGTTCTCACTAAGACATAAATCCATGGGCTGTTTATTGAGGCTCATGGACATTGAGAACGCAGGTAATTGTTACTGTGAGTGTTCAGCTTAAAAATAGTCAATCATGTCTCTAAGGGAATTTGTTTAACTACACACACCACATAAGCTTCTGAAGAATTGCTTTATCTGTGATGGTGAATGGAAGGGCTGCGCAGGGTAACTTCTGTATCTCATCTGTACAATTTAATTTCACTAATAACACTTTTCAAATTTTCCTCTTACATGGTGTATTATATTATAAAAAGCAAATGTAAAAAGGATCCCATTCATTTTCTTTCCATGTACCTGTTTCAGCTATTCTCGGGTTATATATAAGAATTTCTGCTTTCCTGCCACTGACCCTTACGAGCTCCAGATGAGTTTTTGCAAGTCCAGCTCCCCCCAGCTCGCTCACGATCACAATCTGCCACATGAACTCGGTGAACCATTCAGATGGCAACGCACACGGTGGAGCAGAGCCCGGACTGATCTTTTCCTCTTAGGGTCCGACCACGTTGCCATGTGCAAACAATCGCCAAGCTAGACTTGCCGGCGAGCCAGCTGTACTCTGGAAGCCATTTAGGTGTGTTAGCTTAGTACTGTGCCCAAGCAAATAAGTCCTGCTTCTTAACATGACGTTACCTTTCAGCAAGACCCAAACCTGTCTAAATGGCTTCCAGCTCACATCTGGTTTGCAGCATGTCAGCTCACAGGGGAGAGGGAGGTAGCTCATGCCACCTGAGTGGATCTTCTGCTCTCAGTTGTGCTGGCAATATGATACTGAAGAGAAGACACAGACAACCCTCCCGCTCCAGCGATTAAGTTACCTAAAACAGGCTTCTAATATCACCTGAAATGACACAGGACATCTCTTCTGGCCTTTAACCACCCTTCCAGACGGATGTGGGTCTCACACAGGTCCCGTGCCATATCTGCCAGCATCACATGAATGTCTCAAGTATTCTAGGATGTCCCACATAGCCTTTGACACCTTCATTTATACACAGTACACCTCAGTAAAATATATCAGGTGGCTGCTAAAACACAAATAAGAAGTTGTTGCTGCTTACTATAACTTTTTGACTATAGTGAGCTATCAGACAGATTTATTATTGTGGTCATATCAGAACCAGCCCAAACAGGTGAACATTGCCTTGGCCGTTGCACAAACACACAGGAAGGCACAGACTCCGAAGTTACTGAAGTCTCAAGGAGTGTTTATGCTATGCATAAGCATCATACCAAAAAACAGTATAGACACATCGGTGTTATTTTGGGTTCAAAACAACTAACCATTCTGACAGATGGAACTTAGTAGCTTGGCACAGTGCTATACTAATGCAGCTATACCGCTTCAGCAAGCTAAGCTAGTACCTCTGTAGCACATCTGCTTGGAGGTAGACTTTGTGTCTTTTGCACCATGCTGCGAAATGCAAAGCAAACCAGCCCTACAAAATAAGGATAAAAGGGTGGAAGAGTGCCTACAGTGCAGCTGACTATATTTTTAGGTTGATACCTCATTCATTTTAAAATGGTATGTAAATACTGAAACCCCCCAGACAGCTAAAGAAATACCTAAAATTCCATAAATTCTTTCAGCAGATGAAGAATTAGTGTGAATACAGACTTCACCAATTCGCAGGAGTTTTGGTACCTTTATGTCAATGATGTTTACCCCAACTTACTCATACATCCCGGTACGGCTGTTTAGACACAGAAGTAGATATTTTCTGAACAATTTCTTTCCTTCTCTCCCCCAGTTTTTCCTTCTTGACAAGCTGCTTCTCCTTCACTCCTTTTTACAGCATTTGCTTCGTAGTCTATCAGTTATCTAAATCTGTTAGGTTGTTGTTTGCTGATGAAGTCTCAACGCTCTTGTCTGATCTAGTGACTAGGTCAGCAAGGTTGTGTGTCCTGGGGACGTGGGGAACTGTATGGAGATGACCTCTGACACTCATCAAAGGCTCCACGGCACTGTTTGGCTCCTATCAGTTAAATCAGCTGGCTCATTCCCGCTCGTGCACCATTCATGACATTACTGGTATCCCTCACTGCCTGCCTTTCAGAACATGCAGCCCTGCTTGCACGCTGCTCCTTCACGCTGAGTTTGGCTCCTATGCACGGGCGTCGTGCAATGTACCATTCATTCTCTACATGACTCACATTTTACAGAAAACTTCCTTCATGCTGAAAGGAAGGGCAACAAATAGGAAGCTTTCTTTTATTTCAGAGACACAGAGATCAATATTATTCCCAAATCTTTTGTGGCAGGTTACAGTGATGCTGAAACTGTAAAGTCCATGATTCTGTTACTTGCTCTTCAAGAATTAGAAGTGTTTTCAAAAAAACCCTAAATCTACAAACCCAATAACATTTCCAGAAAACCGTGATGAAAAACACACTGAAAGTGCTACAGAAGTCTTTCTACTGTTACCTAGTGAAAATAAAAGAAAATAAAAATTTTCTCAAAGTGTTAGTCAATTAAAAAAAAATATTAAGACCCCACAAAATATTTTTCCCTTTTTTTTTTTTCCCAGTATATAAGGCAGCAATTTATCAATAAAGCTAAAGAAGCTGTCCCAGGTCCCTCGCTACTCCCTGGTTAGCTCCACATATGGGGAACACGTAGTCTAGGTTACTTGGTGCAGAAGCTATGAAACCTGGCTTCACAGCTTCGGTATAGCTGCAGCTGGGCCTGTCACTGGAGGACATCAAACATCAAAGAAATGAAGGCTGCACAAAAATTTAAAATGTGACAGCGCTACCCCTTAAAGTCTACAAGGGGCTTTGTACAGGAAAATTTCTCCTCTGTGATTTTTCAGCTAGATTACAACATAAAGGCAGTCTCACATCATGGATTACTTCATTTTACCCAGCTGTAAATCTTCTCCCCAAAGCTATCAGAATCTAAAGACTGATTGAGAAATAGGCTATTCACAAACACTGCAGTCTTCTGATGAAGGACAAATGTTGTGTTCTTCTGTGTTTCAACCATGCAAGAGAAGAACAATTTTGAAACGGAATAACATTCCAAGTGACTTTAGATTAGAAAGTGGCCACTGCGACCACTGCTCCTTCAGACGCCGAGAGGTATCCCACAGTATATCGTAACAACTATCCACAGCACAATGAACTCCAAACAGTACCAGCAAGGCTCAGACACCTTGTCTGCAATGAAAAGATTATAGTATAATGCTGTGTGGACATCGACACGACAGCGTGAATGCACTTAATTGGAGCAATATCAACTCAGCTAAAGCAATATTAGTTATGCTGACAATACTTCTCTGTGCAAAGAAATGCTTAAATAGTCTTAGCTGAATGCATTTTTTTGCAACACAAGAGAGGTAGAAGATTATATAAATTACAGCAGTTAATAGACTTTCGATTCATTGCCGAGTCTCGCAAAAAGAGAGAGTCTGAAGTGACTCCTGAGGTGGATAAATTCTGTTGCATAATGTGAGGATCAGTCATGTAATCCTTGCTAAATCAACAGCTCTTTGCTCTCATTGAGCTCAAATCCTGTCCTGGGAGAAGAGGAGGAAAAGCAGTCTTTCACCATAGAAAACAAAAGTATTTCTAAATATTTATTACTTTTTTCCTGTAAATGTTATTCATCAAGAAATTTTCCTTTTCTGTAATACTTTTCAGAGTTTGGTTTTGGTTGTTCGTGGGTTTTTTTTCCTCTAATCTTTACCACTGACTTTAAATTCTGAAGTGGCAAGTTAGACTAGCAATCTCATTAGCAATTGAATTTGTCTGTCTACTCTGATATGCTTCTCAATGTCCTGTTAGTATTAACTGTTAGGTTTTGTTCTGTTTACTGAATACTTTTAGCCACTCAACCTTCACAAAATATACTATTTAAAGTACATGGTTTTATATTTTCTTTAATAACCGAGATAAAGCATATAGAAAGCAAATAGGAGGAAGTGTTACTTCACATTTTTATGTTGATGTTTTAGCAAACTATCAAATTGCAAAATATACGCTCTTGCAATGAAGTAAGTTAGTTGTTTTTTTAAACCTGTATTTCTATGAAACTATGAAGCTTCTCAACAGAGGAGGTTCGGTGTGTAAACTAAGTGGGTTTTTTCTGCCTTCTTATTCCCTTCATCGAGCTGATGAGATTTCTGTAATTAAATTCAAATCCTTGATGTAAATCATCAAAATAACTGAGTGGTCACAGTGTGTTAAAGATTGGACTGACTCTCTTGAAGGCACAATATGCTAAAACTCAATGTTTATTCAATGCTTTTTGTCAGTATATATCAAAATCACCATTACACAGGAAGCAAGTGTAATTATATATTTGGGAAACTGAGGCACAAAACTGAAGCCTCAGGTCAATAGCTGAGTCAAGGTATGAAGAGGGGTCTATCACATTCCAGATTGTGGCTCCATCCTCTGGTTCACCCTACCTTAGGAAAGGAGAGAATGCTTCTTTAATTCTATCATATATTTTAACTTAATAATATAGATTGAACTAATTCACCTCGATCATAGGTGAATTCTTTATAAATCTGCCTTAAAGCCACTTCTATCTTCTGTATTACTTTGCCAGACTAGCTGGGTTGGGAGTCCCTGGCTTTGTGCACTGCAATGCTATGGAAATGAATGGGGTTCCTCTTGAGCACAGCCTTAGCAGGTACGGAGAAAAGCAGGAGTGGGCAGAAAAGAGAAAGAAAAACCAAGACCACCACAAACAGCAAATATTCAGCTTTCTGTACCTGTCCCATTTTTTCCACTAGCATGTGGGCAACAGACTGGAACTACACCCTATGCCGCATTTTGCTCTTTTAGCATGCCTCTAAAAAGTCAGGTGGAAATCCATTACCTTGTCTGCCTCTCTTATTGGGGGGAAGCCTCCTCCACCTGCACGACAGGCTACCCTCAGCTTTATTTAGTTAGCTAATTACCACCAAAAAGTTTACGTGATACAGATGTACATACCTCAGTTAATATAATATGTTACAGAAAAAGAAATATTATACTTTAATAGCTCAATTAATGTAATATATAAATATTTTGGCTCTACCATCCATAGTTTACCTTTCTAATGGATATAGATTTCAATGGATTTTTCTATAAAATTTTAAACTCTTAAAAACAATAGTCATTTTTAAAAGCCTTTCCTCTTTTTTAGGAGCTTTGCATTTGTGTGGGGGTTTTGGTTCTGTTTCTTTTAAAATACACATTAGAAATGAATGGAATGCTTAAGACTAAAGACCTTTCAAAAGACACTTGTGCTTTTGTTTTTGTACTGGGGGTTGATGGAGGCTGCAGTCAGGCATAGTGTGCTTTTCTAAAGGGACTTCAAATTAAAGAGATGATTCAGTAACACAATAATTACTTTTCATGTCCACATTATTGCTGCTTCTCTGTTTATTAAAACATGACCTATATGTCAAGAAGTAATATTTTGTACCAATGCTACAATGCTACATAAAACTTCATAGAAAGTGCCCTTTGATCCAAATTATATGCCCTTTGTACATCAAAACAATTAACATTGAAGTACTTTATGAAGTATGTGAGTAGTTGTAGTTGTATGGAGTGCCAGAGACACTAAGTCATTAAATGGTGCCATGCAGCCTGCACAGAAGTCAGAAACAAATTAACAATTTAGGAGTAGATCTTCCAGCATCGCAAGTATGAATTTTAGGGCTTGGATACTTGTTTATCCAAATGTAAGAGAATGGTGCAGGTTAGTTGCTATTTTTGTTTAGTGACCAAATAAAGCTTCTGGGACTAAAAACTGGAAGGCATGAACAGGTGATTCTATTAATGTACTTAGAAGACATTGATGATGGTGTTAATAATGTGCTGCAAGTATCCACATGGGTCAGTGGCGCAGAGGCTACAGAGGTAATGCCTTCCTGGAAGCCAGCTTGTTTGACTGTAGTGTGATGGGCTCAGTATTATGGTAACCATGCTATGCAGGAGATCTTCTTCAAGAACAATCAATAAACAAAATAGCATGTTAAATAGGGAGAAACAGCTTTATTTGGGACCCTTCTTTGGATGATGCATCAGTTATTATTTAGATAAACCTTGTTCCCACGTCCAGATGAAGGAAATGAATCTGTAAAAGCAGCTTCAAGGGTTGTCTGGTTCGAAATGGGCCACAGCCACTAATCCTGTTTTTAAGCATTTGCCTGCAACAGTTATCCACTTGGGTTTTTAAGTAAAATGGGACAAAATATAGAGATACCTGGAATACTCTTGCTTGAAGCAGTTACAGTTGGCATCTGGAAGCTAAGACAGAGATTCGGTGTCCTCCATCACAAACTTTCCTTCACCCATCAGACTGGAAAGTCATCCAGTTCCCGATGGGAACTCTTCTCAATCACCACTTAAAAGCAGTACCAGATAGGACTTGCAGGTTCCTTTCAAGCTCATCTAATATATTCTTTACAAGTAGATATACAGATAAACTCTGTCGACCAAGGGCTAAAAAGGGAATCAGTCTTGTTTTGCAGAGACTCTGTGTAACATTTGCTGTTTTGCTATGCTGGCACTATTATGGAATAAACATCAACCATGCCAGCTGACAACTGTGGCATATACTGACACTTGGGATATGGGGGAAGAGAATCAGAGAATGTTAAAGTCATCTAATTAAATTTCTAATCCAGGTTTACATAATTAAGCAATAACGACTATGGGGAAGGGCATTTCCTGGCAGTTAATGACCGGCTGGAGGATTTGAGGGCTTGAGGTAAAGCCAAGTGTTCTTAACACTGTCAGTCATTAATTGCCAGGAAATGCCCAACTCAGGAGGTTATTACTGCTGTTATAAACCAAGAATAGAAAAATATAAAGAAAAAAGACAGTAATTACCTTTTTAAAGTGTTGAAAGCTGAGCACTGAACTGCCTGTTGCTATGGTGACAGATTTTTATTTATAGCATCAGTCCTTTGCTAACATTTAAAGACTGCCCCAGTACCCAGAGGAGGGCAGGAGTTAGTTCTCAGGGCTCCATTAGGTATATAATTGGTAATTCAGAACATCAGCTCTGTGCCACGGGCCACATAACATCTGCAGACATCAAGAGTATCACAAAAGTTTACAACACTGATTACAAAATACTGGCAGCCACTCAAAACATTTTATAGTTACACATACCTTCAGAAAGCATTTCCAGTAGTTCTTGCTTTGATCTGCAGAGTGTGTGTCTCTAAATAGGATCCTTGTAATGTCACATTGTGCCGTTTCCTAGAAATTAAGTACTTAGGGACCAGATCTTTAAAACTGATTAATGCCATAGGTCTACTCAGCCAGACTGTGATCACCAACCAATTTTACAATTGTGTAACTATTGATTTCATTGGAATGGCTCCTGATTTACACCAGTTAGTATAAAGAAGGAATTCAACCTGTAATGTGTAGCAAATGCAAAGGCCAAAATCTCCAATTTATCTTATTTTAAGCCTCTGAAAGAAATTATTCAATAGCTGATTCCTAAAGCAGCTAAAAATAGAAGTAATTTTGTTCCTTTTAGTGCTCATTGCCTAAAAGATTCTGTTGCTTTTTACAGGATACAGTATTTGAAATTTGACCAATGCTTCAGCAAACAGTCTTTCAAATGAATTGGTCAAAAACTTAATTTCTACCACTTGACCAATTTGGAAAAATAATTTTAAAAAAAAGTCCAATAAAGGGCTTAGGTACCTAAACTAAGATAGAAGCAGGACTGAGGTGCCTGACAATAAAGTCGTAATCCAAAAAAATTATCGCTGCATTTTGATATGTTGCTAAATTCACTGACTGTCAAATTTATAAATTCTGGTTCTGTGCACACGCAGGGCCTGATCTGTTAGATATTTTCAGAGCAGATGAACCGTACATTAATAGAATAATTTCATTTTAAAACAAAACAAGATGAGGATAGGTGGTTTCTGCTCCCACCTCTCCTCCACCTAGTGTAGCAGCCAGTAGTACGAGTACATAGCCAGAAATACAAGGATACAACATCAAACACTGAACCTAGGTCTCTCTAATCCCTGCTGAGTGCCAAAACCATTATTACAGGGTGAGGATTCCTTCTGTGTTTGATTTCCAGCCCCATTAATCTTGCATCCTTTGCTGGTTGCAGCAGAGATCAACGGACGGGTACTCGTGTTTCTTCATTTGGCCACATTTTGAAACAGAAGCCCGGGCCTTCTGAACCAAAACAAGCTCTTATCTCAGGACTGATTTTTGAAATGTGGACCTTTAGTCGCCTCTCTATAGATGCAAGCATAGTATTTTACACTTAGTAAAATTAATATACTTAGCATAGCATTTACGATTCAGAGAAGGGTGAAAATACTGTCTCCCTCTTCTCCCTTCTCCTTCACCTCATAATTTTTCTTTAGCGTGCCATCCATTCGGAGGCTGAGGCACACAGCTGGCTGTAGGCAGAAGTGATCTTGCTTTGCTTGTTCTGTGAGATGTCTGGATTTGAGCCAGATGCTTTCTAGAAGCTGTATTAGTTCAAGCACTGTGCCATGCTGATGTGGCTGTGCAGCTCCTGGATTGAAGTGACACGTATCAGCTGGAGTCAACTAATGACAGAGAGAACATAATGACTGATGATGACTAAAGTAGGAGCTGCCTAACTCTCCCCAGAGACTTTACAGGCAGCTTACATGCTGAGTACATGAAATCTAGAATCCATCCTGGGCACCAAACACCTAAAATTTAGAGGCTACAAAGCCTTCATTAGGTTTTGGTGACACTAAATGCCAGTAAGATCTCCTACACTTTTCAAACTACTCCTCAACCTACTGTTCAAGATAGATGCTGCAGCTTCTTCACTTGTAAGCTGAAATCTCCCAGCAGCCGGTCAGTTCTTCACAATTCCTGAGTTTAGTGCTTCAGCCTTGCAAAATTAACAGTTTTACTCGGAGCTGACATTTCTTCTATCCTGGTGCATGAGTTGACGATGTACTGGATGATGTACCGGGAGACATACCTGTCACAGCAGATGCGAGGACATAGCAGAGGCCTCAGCCGTGAGGAACGCTTCGGGATGGGATTCTGTTTTGAACATGATGCTGTGGCTTCTCTCCTGCTCAGTGATCTCATGCAGCAGACACAGCTGGCTGGCAGATGTGGCCATCAGCCTTATCTTGTAGAATAGGTTATGGAGTAGAGAAGAGACTGTGGTGTGCCCTGCAAATACATAAGGCACAGGCCTAGACGGGGAAGAGAGGGAGGTGAAGATAGCGCCATCGGCTTTATCCCAGGAGAATCAGTATGTCTGCATTTGCAGGAGGGGGGAAAGAAAGGGTGGTTATTTTCCTTAGGTCAATGTAAACTCTTGGCCTTTGGGTCACAGTGTCAAGTTTTTCTTTTACATTATTAAATCATGATAGCTTCCAGATTTCTTGCTGAAGTATAATCCATATAAATTTTTCCCTATTTGCTTACAGAGCACGTAACAGAATTATACCATTCCATAGCATAATTTTATCTCCAATAATTCAATATAGCTATATCCTTTCCTTTTGACTAGAAAAAGGTCTATCCTACACCTAAATATATAAAATGCTTCTGTACAGACCATTTTCCTAGCTGTTACTTTGGCTGTTTCACTCTGGATTCTTTCACTGTCCCCTTCTTCTCTGTTTCATAAAATACAGGAAGTGAAATATAGCTAAAATATTGGAACAGATTCATATTCTCGCAAACACTGCTACACAATCTTCTTTGTAGACGTATTTAAGAATACAGCACTGCTGTAGAATTCATTGCTCAGAAGAATGAGAACTACCCAGCGTGTTCACCAAAGCAACTAGTCAACATTTTATCTGTTTTTATCTGTTTTTATCCCAGTGCTTATTCTAATGACCAAATGCATTTGTGAATACTGTAACACATTTGAGGAGCTCATGGCCAAAAGCAGTACGGCTGCAGCCATATGTGTCCTTTCATAAGAAACAGGAAGGAAAAACTGGACTTGGCGCTCACCCGCTTGAATCAGGAATGTCAGACTGTCAGCAATGATCCCACACTCTTTGCAGATTCCAGATTCCCCGGCACACATCAGGTAGTCTGTTTCACGTCCGTTTGGAAAACTTCTTCAAAATGACAGCTGTATTATTAGTTTTTATACGTATTTAGATTAGTTTAGCTTTGCTGCCTAGATTGGAGATTTTCAACGGAGGGTATAAGGCATATGCAAAGAACTGGGGAAAACTTTTAAGGAGCCTTAAAACAAAAGATGCTTATGTACAGAAACAACCAGAAAGTTGTAACTGAGCTCTTCTCTGCTTTACAGGCTTGGGGATTGGCAACACATGGCTCCTTTGCATTCTAGTTTTGAACAAGCAAGCATTTAGACACATGTTGGCCTTCACTCAGTGTGACTGCTGGATTGGAGTATGGAGAAATTCCCAACCATGGAGATTATTACAGATTCCCTATTTTTCTAGTAAATATTTCAACAGTAACAAATTATGAGAAACTGAAAGGAACACTGTAGGAAATTGCCATTGCACTTTTTATGACACTTTCTTATTCTGTGGCACAGTTCATAGGGGAAACAATAACCCCATATTGCAAAACATGATCTACTATATACAGCTAGAGGACATTATCCCATAGCCTAAGGGTCAGCATGTTTCTCAACACTTACGATAGGTTTTACCATTTTCAAGCTATCCGGATGTCCATCTTGAGCTTTTTAAGAAAAGATAAACCTGATAACAATCATTAACTGTATGGAGAAGTAGAGATTATCCTCAAGCTTGGCCCAACGACTAAGAGTATGCCTTTTCTTTAAAGCTATGATAACTCGATTGTTTATAAAAGGAAGAACATTCAACTTTCATGCAACTTCTTATATTAATCAACTGTTTCATCAGAGAATTTCTACATAACCAGGTCCCTAAACACGGTCATTACAGGCCGAGTGAATGGGGATATATGGATTGCTATCGTAGCCTGTATGTTATCAACTACAAAACTGAAATGGCCATAACTGCACTAGCCTGGTGGGGTACGCAGGCTTTGACAGACCTCTGAAGTTTGTGTTCGCAGGAAAAGATAAATATTAGAATTAAGGGGAAGCTAGAATTTGTATTTCACAAGGCTTTCAGTATATTCAATAAGTGATTGGCCAGAAAGTCCTCCAAATTAAAACAAAATGTATGAAAGAAAATGCCAGAAAAATTGTTTATGTTGGTCAAAACTTTTATTTAAAAAAAAGTAATTTTGTTCATTTTAATTTTGACTTTTCAGATATATATTGTATAGTACTAACTAAAAGAGTAATAAAGTATTTTCATTATCAAAACATTTCATATCTTTGCTCAAGAGCTGTTGAAATGGTACATTTTAGTATTTTCAGACTTTCATAATTTTCTCAAAATAAATAATAAGTAAAAACAATTTTGTAAGAGTTTCACTTTGGCAAATATATTGCATATGAATATGAATTTTTTAATTTAAAAATTAGTAAGGGCTTTCAACAAAAAGATTTTTTTTCAATACACCATTAGTTTTAGAAGTGGAAACCCTTTCATACTGGATATAATTTTTTTCTTACCTTTCCCCTTTCAACAATATTAAAAAAAGATGGATCTTTTTAATGAAACTTTTTTCCACCAAAGTGAGCCTCTTTCAGAAAAATATATGTTTGAGTCCAAAACACATAAAATATTTTCCCAAAGCATACATTTTAATGAAAAATGTTATGTGGTAGAAAAGACATCTTCTGTTTCAAAACAAAAATAAAAAAATATTTTATGATAGATTACCAAATTAAAGAAATGAAAATTAAAGAAAGAATATGAATGGTATTGATTTTTTGTGTGTGCATGATAAAAGGACAGGCTCAAAAGTAAGGCTTTACTTGGAATTCCTAAAATATACTTTGGGGAAAGCATTGACTCACCAGCTGATTATTAGACATCAGGGAGCCAACATCAGAATCACAGGGTGAAAGAGTGGTTATCTGTTATTATTTTCTGGCAGCATAATGCACAAATACTACAAAGCCAATACTGTGACTCTAGTTTGGATTTTCCTCATGCTTAGATCCCACTATAATTCATTTATGGGGGAATACCATCACACTACAGAGTCAAACAGGCCTCACCACAAAAAAGAAAGGATCTGTAATGCTCATCGTAGATCAAAATAAACCTGCAATGGAGTCTGCTGCTCAAGACGTGATCGGTAACATGGACCATATAAGATCAGGACACATAACCATTCCTCAAGCTAAAAAGCTTAAAGAAGCTGTCTACTGAAAGTATAAGAAACGATGCTGATACTGAAGTACAAGTACAGTAAATCCAAAGGCAACTGAACTGGTTCTTTGGAACCCGTCTCCAAAACCCAAATGGAGCCCAAGTTACTACTTGCATATCCCCTCACATTCAGTTTGACAGCTCAATGCACCGATCGCTTATGCCCTGTCTTCTGCTTGTGCTGCTTAATACTGTGCAAGGCTCATGTCTGACAGCTGAAAAGGCTACGATGGAGTTCAGCAAAATAGTTTTTGTTCTAGAACAAAATAGAACTTTTAATAGAACTTTCTTGAAAGATCTGTCTTACTCATGATGGGATGTCCCGTGATATGGCATGGCTCCTTCTTCACAGTCTAGGTGTTCTTCTGTACCTCCCACTGCTGGATCTCTGCTTTGTGTCTCAACCGACAAGTTCAACAGCTTTGGAAAGGAACTCCCAGTTGAAAAAGAGAATTTGAAAGTATCCTTTTTTGCTTTGAGAGCAGGAAAATGTACACAGGGCCAAAACATGGCTTGACATGATGCATCCAGCAGAAAATGGACAGGAAGTGCTCATGTTTGTGTTCAATTGAAACATGCAGCATACAGAGGTTATTCTTCTAACACACACGCACAAAAAATCACTCAGTACATCATGAAGTATAGTAACATAAAATGTAATTAGTGACTTACAAAAAATCTCCTTACCACATCATTTCTACCAGTATTCTTGGACACATTACTAAATGATCAGCAACAGGCAGCGTTTTGATAGTATGAACTGAAGTTTCTCAGAGAACAACTTCATTAAGGATGAAAGTCATGTCTGCAGCATAAGTGGTTGGCTTTAATGACTTTGTGTTTTCATCATATGATAACGAATCTCCAATCAGATGCTGTTTGGTACTCCAAATGCCTGTTAAAATTTATCACTTCACACACCCTCAAAAGAAACAGATAACCCAACCAAAAAATAGCAAAACAAAATAGGACTTGGGCACTGGTTCCTGGTACCTCTCAACACTGGATACCACCTACAAATAGGATAATACCTATTGCTTTTCTGAACCTTTTCTGTAGAGGCTTCTAGCTCCTAGATTCTGCAACTCTTCTCTTAAAGCCGGGGTTTCCAAGCCACAGGATGCAGGTCCTTCAGAGGGGCAAATTGCTCCCAGCCGAATGCTTCCTTCTGAACACATGCATGTGCAGTGCAGAGCCAAAAGCAGATGCCATTACCAATACCAAAGCAGCCCTAGTGCAATGTGAAACTAAGGTGAAACTCATGAGGAAACACAGGCCACCGTTTCACCACGTGAAGCTGGTGAAAGGCAGCACTGCTGCTAATGTTGCTGTTCTCACTGTGGAACACCCCCTTCCCTTGCCTTGGCAGGCCGTTTCCATACCTTTGTCATTCCTTCCATTGTGCCAGCACGAGAGTTTGTACAGCTGAACAATGACTCAGAGTGGGGAACTGCTCCAACTGAAAATTAATTTTTTTTTCTTCTTCTTTTTTTTTCTGGCTGTGTTACTTCTACCCTCTCTCAAATCTGGTTCACTGTGTGGCCACAAGAAAACCTGTTCCAGCAAAAGGAAAGTCTCAGCAAAAAGAAAGAAACAAGTACCACTACACGGGAAGTGCTGGATTTTATTAACTGAAAATGATCCTCTGGAGCTGTGAAAGTAAAGACTACTCCCAGCTGCAACAGTGACTTGCTGTATGGTGTCAGGCTAGTTGCTCCAAGTCTCTCATCCCATTTTGAGGCTATTTAGACTATGTGTTCTTCAAAGCAAAATGTTTTGCTTATAATGTACTCATGTAATTAATTGCTAGTCTAGGCTGGGGAACTGTGGCAGTGAAAAGAAATAAAAATAATTATTTCTGAGGGCAAAAGCAGTTTACCTAAGGGATTCATGTTAGCTAATGGAAATGCATAACAATCATCACCTCATGCAGTACTGCCCTATACTGAAAACTGCAGAACATGATATGCTGTTTATCACTAAGACCAAACTTCATCATGAAGTCAAGAAACTCATGTGAAAGACATCTGCCTAATAAAGGAATTTGCATTATATACAACCTCTTTAAAATTAACATTATATTTGACATTTGAAATGCTATGGATTTTTTGTTATTGTTCAGAAGGTAAAATCATCTAAACATTTTTATTTGCATTTTAATTTTTTAGGATATCTGGGCATACATTTAGTCATAAAATTACTAAAACTCTTCTTTGGTGTGATTTGGGGAGAGGAAGAGGGAGATATAATTTTCAGATTATTTTTATAACCTTTATATCTGCATATCAGAGCAGTGTGAATGGATTATAGCCGAGACAAGGAAGTTGTTCCACACATGAAGAAGATTTAACAAGGGGCTCCTAGGACCTCCTGTGGATCTTCTCCGGCACTTCATCACCTTACAGACTTCAGTGTGGCTGTTAGTGCTCAAGGCTTCACTTCTGCACAAAGACTTTTTGGCAGTCTGGGCCTACGTTTCTGTTTCTCTTTGCTACAAACAAGGCTTATGGAGAAACATTGTGAGAGTTAATTTTCCCCTTGAAAATGCACAAGATTATCTATTCCACCTTTTCCACACTTTTCTGGTTACCGGTGCACATTTCATAAAAGGAGGATCTCTGCATATTAGCAGATGGCTACCCTGGTGTTGGAGACACAGTTCAACCAGCATCCCTACCCTCACAACTACTGATGGAGTTAAGCAGAGGTGACATTAGCAGGAAATATCGCTGTAGGACAAACCAAGGAGAGAACACTGTTCTCTCACTTTCCCTGATTTAAATTAGTAGTAAGAGTGCTGAATATGATGTAATTCCATAAGCAAGAGAAGATTCCTTTCTTCAGGGACCCGGTAGGCTATACTTCTCAACCTATATCCAAGTGCTGATGCTTTTTAAAAATCATTTTTGCTTTGCTAGTGTCCCAGTAGGAGTTTAAGAAGTCAGTTGCAGCCAATTGTACTTTCTCCTTTCTCTCAAAAGGGGATAAAGCTTTCAAACGATTTGAATAAACTGTGATTACATCTTCATTTGTTAGTAATGGGATTACCACGCTGATAAAAGAGAATTCAGACAAACATACATGTTTAAGATTGGTGTAAATTACCCAAGAGGGTCGGGAAAATCCTTTGGGCTCCTTAGGATCCACCCCTCCCTCTTTGAAAGCTGGCTGGCACCAAGAGCCCTGAATAGGCTGGGACCAGCTGACCATTCCCTGCTGGGGGTTGTGGCTGTTTTCCTGTGCGTATGCTCGCTGAACTGGAAAATACAATTATACACATCCAAGCTCACAGTTTTTTGACTATATCTAACAAGCCAAAGATTTTTCAACTCATTGATTTTATCTCTGGATGAAGAAGATGTCATAAATCTCAGTTAGCTAATAATGATTAAGAGATAAAGGCAATCTGAGAAAAATATAAGTGCTGTTGTTGCTAAATGCCAATGGACTCCATGGTGAGATAATCTTTTTAACATGGCGACCCATCCCACATACAAAATGTTTGTCCAAAGATCCATTTGTGAAGGAGAACAAATGGGGAAATCTGAAAGCAAGCAGGAAAGATATGAGTGAGAAATGAAACGCAAATTCAAATCCTGTTAGGGCTAAAGAAAAAGAAAGGCTTGAAAATAATCCCACTTTGAGTTTCTATAATGAATTGCATATTACAATACAGAGAGATTGCTCAGGAGGATTCTAAACCTCTATAGAGAGCAAGCATGGGGATTAGTTAACTCTATAGTTGTCTTCAACTTTATGAGGTCTTGATTCTGCCATCCATATACCTTTTCAGTGGGTTTTTCTTGTATTGGCATCAGTGGGATTCCCTGTTCGGCTAAACACTACCCAGAAATGTAGGGGCTGCAAAGCAGGGTGTTTATATTGGAAACTGAGAAATATAGTTTGAGTATATTGGTTAATCTAGTGGGGAATAACTTCACTGAAGTGAACTGAATTACGTCAGAATTACATATGCAAAGCTCAGGAAAAAAATTGAAAGAAAAAGTATGGTTTAGACAATTACTATATATAATACATAGCCTTGAGTAGTTAGCCAAAAAATATGTTGTGGTAAGATTGGTCAAAGATTTGCTGATGGCACTTTATACATCTGACGTATTTTCTTGAATACATTACAATTCTTTGTGGGAATTCGTTGAAGTAGTCAACATTTCCTACTAGAACAAAGCAAAGCTTTTGTTTTGCTGTTATCCTGTTGCAAGATATGATATAATAAAATTCTGATTAAGTTGAGGTATTTAAATACTGTTTCATTCTGGAGAAAAGAAAGTCTGGGAATAACTTTTTCTCTCAAAGTTTCAGAATCTTATGGAGAACGGATTTCTATTACTTTGACCCTACACTCAAAAGCACAACATATTTGTAGATTAATAAACCAAACGTGTAAGAACTAAAGCTAGATTTTGCTCATTAGGAAAATTTTATGTCCTTTTTAAAGGCTTAGTTCAAGGATTGCACTACATGTATGCATAAGAAACAAAAGTAATGACATCCATTATCTCTGCACTGAAAACCCCTGTAAACGTCCTATAGTTAAAGCCTTAATTTGAATATTAGCTTGGACTTGCCTTAATTTAAACCCTGTTTTTGCTGAGCATTCTTTATTTCCAGTGAAGTGAATTGAATGACTTTAGGGCAGCATATTTGCAATCCTGATGGAGGAGCCCATATTTTAAGGAAAAAGGAAGGGTTGATATTATGACAGTTTCTGTGTTTAGTATATATACCCACCATGCCAAGATGCAAGTAAAACTAAATAAATGAAAGACCTTGTGCCAAAGATCCCAATATTAATCAAGGCAGGATTCAACAACTAGCTACAATAGCTAATTAGTAGCATGAGTAAAATAAATCTCTTAAGTGTCTCCTGAGGATTTCTTCAGTCACCATTCATCAGTTTCCCTATGATCCTGCCAGAAGCAGCAAGTTTTGAGGAGCCAGTGGCTTTATGGAGCAGTTCAACATGTTCTATGCACAAATGACCGTCCGTCTGGAAGAAAAGCAGTGCATGGAATACTGAGAGGGGGCTGACTTGCCAACAGTGTTGATCATTAACTGGTCTAATGAAGTTGCGTGTAACACCTTGGAGGAGAAGAAGGATTCAAAGACAGAGACAATATGATCAGAATGTCATGGTAAATATATTTACAGTTATAAAGAAATTGTCTGGACACATATGAGAGCATGATGCGGACAAGGAAGCCGCAGATGAGAAGATTACAGTTGTCAGGTTCTTCTTGTTGACTTCGGAAGAAGAAAAGTAAGAAAAAATTCAGAGAAAGCAAAACAGCAAGGTTTTTGATATGGGAAATATGAAAAATTGAAGTAAAGAATGGCTTTTGGAAAGGAAGTGGAATCACAGTTGACATCCATTTTTATAGTGACAACTATAATATAGTAGTCATCATCTGTGGCAAAAAGAGGAGAAAGAAAAAGAAAATCCCTTGACATTCTGACAAGCATTAACAACTTGACAAGTGACAGGTTTTAATATATCATATTAAATGGACATATAGATAGGCTCAGTATAGATGAAAGGTGACAGAAGATTT
This sequence comes from Phaethon lepturus, assembly GCF_000687285.1. Taxonomy (NCBI): domain Eukaryota; kingdom Metazoa; phylum Chordata; class Aves; order Phaethontiformes; family Phaethontidae; genus Phaethon; species Phaethon lepturus. The sequence goes on along the minus strand of NW_010537243.1, from coordinate 49,441 downwards.
TGATGAAAATAACAGACTCAAAAATAAAAAGATTTTTAAGTGTTTGCCACAGGAAGTGTAGTAGAAACCACATAAGGTGATGAGGTTGTGGAATCAAAAATTTGAGAGAAAGGGAAAAAGAACTCTGGCAGATGGTACAAAAAGGGAAAAGGAGAATAAACCACCTATTTAAAGAAAAAGAACGCATTGCAGAAGACAGAAGAGTAGAAAGGGTTAGAGTAGACAAGGGAGTTAGTTGTAACTGAAGGAAATAGTGAGTCTAACAGAAAAGTAATAGCAGGGTATTGTCACTGGCTTAGTAAGAAGGTGAGAGCCAGGCAAACAGTGAGTTGGCAGGAAAATTAATTAGCAAATGTTCAATAACACAACAAGCCAAGCTATAAAATAAGGCAGTATAACTGTTGCAGGGATTACCAAGCAACACGGGCAGTGAGCTAATAAGAGTCAGCAGGTGAAAGAAATAGAAAAGCTTCTTGAACAGTGAAACTTAGAGCTCAAGAGTTTTCAAATGATGTCAGAACTTGTGGGTGCCAGTGGTAATCCAAAGTCATGATGTGAATAGAGGGTGGTCTCCTCCCCAAAACCTTCTTCTCTCTCATTTTGTAGTCCTGTCTGATGTCTGCCTTTGATTTTAAGCATTAAAATTGGTCAAAGATCTCAAAGAAACCTCCCTTACTATTCAAGCCATTCTTTTCCCCTTCATCCCCCCGTTTCTAATCTGTTCAGCACCAAGAGAAAAGCCCTGAGGAAGTACTATTCTGATGATCTTTGAATTCAGTAAATACAAGTTCTAAAATCAGGACCCATTTGTCTTGAGTGTTCTCCCATTAGCTACATGCCATTTATATCAATTTATGTACTTCTATTTTTTTCCTTCCCTATTGGGCACTTCTTTTCTTATTGACAAGTGAACTATAGTGCTCTGAAAAATTCAGCAATCACTTGCTGGAGAGAGGATTAGCCAGGTTTTCGAAGCCTGTAGTTCAAGGTGCACTGTTTTATAGGAGTAGTTAATCATAAATCATCATAGTGTCATGTTAAAAGAGACACTAAGAGACATCAGCTGTAAAGAGAAATTCTTTTAGGCATCCATGCAATGGCCTAAGTTTCATATGTGCTGAACACTCAGCAGCTTCTTAATAAATTTAATAATGTAAAGAAATTATTACAAACTGCCAAACACTCAAGCTTTTGGAAATTCTATCCTAAGGTGTAACCTAAGAGAGTTAAAAGCCCAAGACTCATGGTTTTCAATTAGACTTACACTCCTAATTCCATTGTGTACTTTTAGAAATCCTATTCACGAACACTTTGATAAAAAATATTGGCCCCGATCCTCAAATGTATTTCTAAGTTCTTGTGATTTCAAAGGAAGTTGGGCACAAAAAACCTTTGGAGGATTAGGTACTTGGTATATATGAGTATCTCAAGCCAAAGTTACACCAGGCTTTACTGGAAAAACACAGACTTTAAAACTTGAGAGCTGATAGAGATCACAGCAAGTAGTAGCAGCATACCTTGGTGAAGCTGCACTTAATAACCAGACACTGTAACAGCTGCAATTTCTGGGTAATCTGAAAGTGTAACATCAAAGCACCAAACACAACATCCATTGTGGAGAGGGATGTATCAAAAAGAAAAGGTAGTAAATACCTTATGAAGTATACAATCTGGGAACAACTGCACATTACCTATCCAAAGGCAGTAGGATATCTCACAAGTATTTTTGAATGTGAATTGGAAATGTCAGCTATGGCCACTCAATCAAGAGCAGTAACATAATCTTTGCTTTTTCATTCAGCTATTTCTCACAGCCTAAAGGACTTCTCAGGCTTCATCAGTTCTCTGTGGGGAATGAAATGCTGTCCCTGAGGATGTAAAACACAGGATCTAATTCCTTACTCTTATACACGTTTTCAGTGACTTCTGTTAAAACTGTTTGGATGACCCCGTTATCACAATCTGCAAGAATAACACTAAATTTCCCTGGGTAAAAATCATGGAACTGAAGTGGAGGGACAGTAAGTCCAGTGTCTCATATCGTAACAAGGAGTCTGTGGTAGAGCAGGAATAAGTATCCAAGCCTCCAAATCCAAGGTAAGCGCTTTAAATCCATGAGACAACTCTTCTGCAAAAGAAAGCTACAAGAAGGCAGCAGGCATGTCTCCCATCAGATGGTTGGACATACATCCATTAAGCAGCCCACATGTCTCTGATTTTATTTCAGAACTGTTTATATTGTCACATGATCATATTTGTACCGTCATCAAGCCACAACAAAGGCATACTTTTGTGTCAGTCATGCCATCACCTGTGATACGACCATGGATGCCTCCCTGAGATGATCAAAATGCAAATTGTTGTAACTGAGCATGTCTATACCATGCAGGCACTCTTCAGTCCGTGTGAACCACTGCAAGTACGAAGATTACTGTGTGACTTGATCTGGGCCCAACACACAATGGTGTGTCTGCAGTTTGTCAGAACTCTGTCATACTTCTTGCCATGTGTCTGGGACACAGTTACGAAAAACTGCATCAGGAAGAAGGCAGTTTTAACTTTTACTCACAATCACTTACTCCCTGCCTAAGTTTAAGGGGCCTTCAGGAAAGAAGACAGTAAAGAATAAAATACCTGCCCTACAGGTTGCTGGGTGGCTATCTCTGCCCTAATCATTGAAACACTGGTGTTTCTCTCAGTTTGGTGGTTTCTTTTCATAAATACAAATGAATTGAAAACAGAATGAAAATCTCTAGGACAGAAGGAAAGATTTTCACAAACCTTCAGCTTTTGGTACAAACACAAACAAATTGTAGAAGTGGCTGTATGGCTTTCCAAGAACTACTACGTCTACATGTTTTCACACAGCATGAATTAGTTCAGATCTAAACCAAGAATTTAGTCCATATTTTCAAATTCAAATTATACCGAGTGTTGAATACATAACAAAGAACATTGCAGAACTCAGATGTAAACATCAAATCGTTCATTAATAAGTTCATCAACATAAAGCCAATGACTGGAAAGTCTTCAAGGGAAGTCTTCAAGTATAAAATTAGACAACATGCTGGTGATGGGATGTTAGGAACAGAGATAAAGATATTCAGGAAAAGAGGTTTCAGAATAAGAGGATGTAGTCAGACTTGAAAAACCTATGGACACTTCTCTTAGAGGAGAGGCACAAACAATGCAAAGTTATCCCAACAGGAGACAGCTCACCACTAGCCTAGTTAGAGAAGAGGAAAAGAGTGACATTCAGTATCTTTGCACAATGGTAATGTAGCCAAGACTTGTTTTGAGTGTCTGTTAAATTATATGTATTTTAGTCTATTAGATTTCTTTGTTCTACGTCCTTTGTCCCTTAGTTATATATACGCCGTATCACTAGGTTTTTTTCTGATCTATAAAAATCAAGGTTGACCTGAAGCCAAACCTAGATGGTCTATAAGATGTAAATTTGCTTTGGCTAAGGGAATACTTGTAGCTGGGTCATGTGATACTGCCCTTTCCTTTTATTTGGAATCTTTCGGATTAGAGAGTGATGGCCTTAAAAACTCACACAATACTCTGCAAATTAGTCCATCTGTCTATCAGTCATTCAGCTGCTTCTGCAGCCCACTGTGGTGATTGTGAAAAGGACAGTAGTCCCCAGGGTGACCTTCAACAAGGCGTGTGTGAAATAAGTCTTTCACAGAATGTTTGAAAGGAATCAGTAAGTTTTTTCAAAAATGTTTTTCTTCAATTATAATAAAATTTCCCTGAAAAGGTTCTGTTTCTTTTTAAAATATCTTTGCAACTGTATATGCACAAGTACTGTACATGTGTGATTGCATGAGTGGGTTAACATTTCTAACCCTGTTACATAAAAATCTATGTATTTCTCTGGAAACATATTAAGGTTTGTATGAAGAAAGGCAGATCCAAATCCACAAACTGTTTATACAAGGACAAGCTGAATAACTATGGTCAAAGAAAATATAACGAAAATATCACAGCTAGAAATAGTTTCTCAGAAATAAATCATGGAATTGGAAGAAAGTTTAACTTCAAATATTTTGGTTTTATTGACCAGCTCCATAATGTAGAATGTTTCAATATGCTCCTAAAATTGCCCCTTCACAATGCGGGTAGAACACATTTGCATCCTTTGGATCTAGCTTGGCTTTATGTTTCCAAATATGTTTTCCCAATCTCATATGACTCCCTGTTGTAAAATGTTATGCCTGTGGAAGGAAAAAGAAAAACAGAACATGAATCAGAGTTCACATTTTGGATGTTGAATAATGGCGATTAAGCTTATCTATAGTCAATTACTGTCTCAAGAAATAGTATTTCAAATGCCATTCAAACTTTTTTCGGAACTGTTTGCAGAAATCAGGATAAAGACCAAAGGTTTTAAACTGCAGGGGTAAACACAGGCTTCAGAATTTAGAAGAAAGTGGCCTGAAACTAATCAGGCACCTGTAGATCTGATCACTTTGTTTTGGCTGGGCTTTAGAAGAATGTTCCCACGTAGCCCATGTTAGCAATCATCACTAACCTTGCACAAAGTTACCAAATTGTTTCACAATACTCAAAAGCTAGCATTTCTTATCTGCCTTATAATTTGATAGGTATTTAATTTAGCCTTGATGAAGTTTAGGGTACCAAATTCCCTCCATTTTATGTGTCTGAAGAAAGTCACTAAGCTCATTTTTAGAAGCAAGGAGTTAAAACTACTGTTATCTGTACCTTAGGCATAAACACAAACCAAAAGGCAACACAAATGTGTTTGCAAGTACATATGTGGGAGAAATAAAGTAATACGGAGATACATTGAAAAGGTGTGAGACTCACAGCACATTGGCCAGAGAAGATGAGAGAAAAGACAAGAAGAAAATACCAGATGTAACCACAGAAGCAGTGCAAAAATATGAGAGAACTTCTTAGCCAGAGGCTGGATTAAGGAGGTTTGGAACTATCTGTGAAGAATTTGTCTCCTCTTTGATTTCTTCTGTGCTTAGGGAAACAGGGCTTTGTACATTGTAAACGAGCAGGATTGCATCAGAGATGCCAGACTCAATTATCACTCCCTCTAATGAAAACAGTTTGTGAAGCTCTGCACTTTGGCTAACTGCTCTGTTTAAAGAACAGTAATAATACTGAGGCTAACCTGATGCTGTGTTCATTCTTTATCTGGGAGAGGAATATATGCCATGGGTAGATGCATGTACCAAAAAAAATAGTAGGAACAAAATGGTGACTGCATTCTACATTAGAAGTTTGATAGAATATGAAGATCTTGCCTTCTGATTTCTTTGTAAATGTGAATTTTCGCAGCCTTTAAATCATGCATGTTATATGAGGAAATTAAATGAAGCCCTGTGGTTTCAGCATGTTACTGCTTGGATTTTCTCCCCACACAGGAGTAAAATTTTCTGCTAATGCGTGAACCACAAGTAATGTTTCTGAGCTGAGCCCAGCTGTAGAAACTTGACAGCTGTAAAGAGTAAGGGGGATTTTCCACTTGCTGGGGTGGTCTGCTACTGGTATCACTGATGATCCCTGGATTGGAGATGTCTCTAACAAAGAAGAAGATAGTGATACATTGTTTATTTTTCTACAGAGGATAACTCTACAGCTAATCAAGATCACAGGCCTCTGAAATAATAAACGAGATTCTATCAGCTTGAAATAAGAGACAATCTTCATGCTCAGAACAGAAATTGCTGTCCTCTGGAGCTAGGTACTTATACCTGGGAGAAGAAAAAAAGCCATAGATTAGGCATTAAAGACAAAATGTTCCTACTCATAAACCCCTATATGTCAACATTATTGTTCTGCCTGCAAATAATTCATAAAGTAGTTCCTTAATAGTGGAAGCTGACTGCCCTATATAACCACTGATTAGGCATGGTTTGGAACTCGACGCTGGCTTGGCTGGACCTCAGTAGAGCCTCAAACCTAAATTTCTTGGAGAGATGTTTTATAATCGAATGCACTTTTTGTAACAATAGTTTCAGAAGATAATATAAAGGTAGAACGCTAATCATTGTTTAATCCCATGTGTTACTGAGGTAATGTATTACCACATACTACCATGGTCCCAACCTTACTTGTGACCATTAACTTTACCAAATATTTTTTAAAAGCGAGACTATGCCTCTCACAATGATTGGTTGATAACTACTAAGTAAACCCACAGATAGCCTTCAATTAAACAAACTGTAACTACACCCAACATCATTGTTATTCTTTTTGTAAATAAATGAGAATCTCAAAAGTTCTGGTGATTACTGAGGTCTGGACCTTGGAAATTCCCTTGAACTGTTCAGGTTTCTGAAAAGATGGTGCCAGAAAAAACGCAAATCATGTGTTTGACATCAGTCTGTGCTGTAAAATGTACATTATAAGCATTGAATTAATACTAGTGAAAGAGGATGAGCTCCCAGGTAGCAATGGCTGTGTTGCACAAGATCTGCCAGGAGGCAACACCACTTGACATTTTACAAGTGAAGGTAACAAGGTGGAAATTTGGAACAAAACCAGGAAACAACTTCATGCCATGTACTTGATCTGCACTGGTGGTTAGTAGGCCACCCTTTTTCATCACTAATTATGTTAGACAGTTCAGCAAATATCTAGGCATAATGTTATAGTGAGTTAGTTATTGATATAGTCATGAGATAAAGAGAATAAAATATTTAACACCTGCTCCTAATAAATCTCTGAAATGTTGCATTTGATGGACTGGTGAAACAGAAATGAACTCCTAGTTTCTATTTCACTTTGCAAGAAGAAGTTTGGAAAAACAAAGCAATACAGAGGAAACAAAAAATTCTATTTTAATTCTCTGATCATGGCTGAATATATGCTTATGTTCAGACCAAAGTTCCCAACAATTTTGTATTTCATCTGCATGTGTTCAAAACTTCGGAGGTTAAGATCCCAGGTTTTTAAGTTAAACGGCAAGAACACTGAGAGTTTTTCAGTAGGATGCTAAATTACTGACGCTCTGTGAACATCTGTTGAAAAGCCTACATTTAAAATTAATGTAGGCATTGCCAGGCTGAAAGTTAGGGGCCTTCACCTCTGGAGATTAACACTTTTAGAATCATAGAATCATAGAATCATTTAGGTTGGAAAAGGCCTTTAAGATCATTGAGTCCAACCCTAGCCCTAACACTGCCAAGTCCACCACTAAACCATGTTCCTAAGTAAGTGCCACATCTACATGTCTTTTAAATACCCCCAGGGATGGTGTCTCAGCCACTTCCCTGGCAGCCTATTCCAATACTTGACATGAAGAAATTGTTCCTAATATCCAATTTAAACCTCCCCTGGTGCAGCTTGAGGTCATTTTCTCTTGTCTTATTATCTTAATTATCTTAATTCTTGAAGAGAGTTAATAAACTACTCAGAATCAAAGTTAGATACTGAAGGAGATCCATATCACCTGACAGCTAACATATCAGTAGGAAATTATAGACTGTGGTGTGTGGAATCTGTCCTAGATTTAAGCAGGCTAGCTAGGTGCTAGCCAGAGTCTGATGGACTTGATACGTAAAAAGTATATAAATCATCCCAATGGGTCTGGATGATTGGTTGCTCTTTTCTTAGAAAACATGGGAGATGAGATAATCCTATCTACTTATTATATAATAACCTTACAGCTGGACAGCTTCTTCAGGAAATAGGTAACATGAGTAAAAAGGTACAGTGAAGCGTGAGCTAAGTATAGTGTGCTTATCTCACAGCTACAGGTAAATTTGGGATGAGCACACCTTCTACTCGATGAAGCTGTGAACTAAGCAGAAAGGTATATAAACTCATATGGTCAAAGAAACAGACAATGTAACTCTGTAGCAGTGGTGAAGGCATGCTAGAAAACTGGGAATACTTGAGTCTGGACCTTTTCCCAACATTTTCTAACCATTAAGAGGCAGTTAAACGTTAAAACAAATGTTTGAACCAAAGACAGGCTGAGAATGATCAAAGTCTTCAGTAACTCACCAGGATGTCCCCAGGCTCTAGGCTATTACCTAAAGGTGGAGATCAGTGTTCTCCCCATCCTAGTGTTTTTGGATAAAAATTGTAGCAGTTGTGTTCTGGAGAGCTTTGTATTTAACACCAGTATTACTCATTAAGCGTGTTTACCAGATCAGATACTTCAAGTTTTAGTGTTAGGCCTCTTAATTTGTGAATTCTCAACTCACTTTAAGCAGGAGGTGGCTGAACTAGGTATCTTAGCATTTTAAAATACATTTGTAGCCATGTTTTCCCATGAACTAAAGCAAAACATTACATGCCTGCAAGACAGTTGTGGCTGGTGGCTGATAGGCCTGAGCTCTTCTGCCAAATATTTTAAGCTCAATGAAAATGAGGCAACTCCAGTCTGAAAGCTGTGAAACCATTGCAGTGCTGTGGTGTACCCAGCATAATAAACCCTAAAAGAAAAAATACCCTAAAAAGAGATCACACTTCCTTTCTTTAGTGGCTTTGTTTTTCTGTATTGAATAGAATAGATTAAGTAAACCTGCAAAGGCAGAGTTAGTCTAGAAGCTTAGGTTCATCTGATGTTCAGATGATACAAGATGAAGAAGCAAGTACACTCAAATTCTATGTATGAGGAAAGATCCACTTCTTATCATTCCATGATACTTGGGGGCCAACGTCCGCTCTAAATATACCCTATACAGCTCTAAATATACCCTATACAGAGTTCAAGGCTGACACAATCATGTGCCCTGAATTTAGGCATTTGAGACATGATGCTATGTAGCTGTTATTGATAAGAAACAAAACAGCAGAAGAGTGGGGCCAAGGATAGCTGAAGGAGATGATAGGCCAAGCTACTATCCTTCTCTAAATAATATTTCTTGGACAATATGAGATGTTTCTACAAATAGATCATGGCAGAAAATAATTTGTCCACCCAACTTAATATTATAAAGGTTTTCTGTGGCTCTGCCTTGTGCAGCCATCTAAGGAATTAAGTTTCTTTCCCATGAGCAATCAGTCTACATTATCATTCCCAGCACAATGGACAGATGGATACAGAAAACAAAAAGGGGATAAAACATTGATTCAGATTTGTCCTCCCTCCCAAACAAAAATTATTAAGAAACTGCTCTTGCAAAGAAGCAGGAAGAGATTATGGCCCCCTTGTACCTTTTCCTTCTCCTTTCCCTTTCCAACAACAATGTGTTGAGCAAAGATGAAATAGTGACCGTATTAATTACAGTTTGGTGCATGTGAAACAAGTACGGTTACAATGAGGAACAACCTTCCTTGCATAAAACTTCTGGCAGGAAGAGTCTAACCTATAAGACTTACCTGTCTGAGAATCAGAAAGCAAACTGACATTGAGTTAGCTTTTTCTTTAGCTTTAGTGACTGATTTATTTGTCGCAGTAAGACCTCTTAATCTCAAGAAAGATAATCTCTGACAGAAGTTATATGTTAGCTGCAGTCTTGAGAAAATACTGGTGCAGGGTTGCATTTGTACAGGATACCCTGGGGAAGTGCTGTGGGGAAGGATGGAGTGAAGGCTCCCCTTCATCATCACTCTCAGGTGGAGCTCGAGGGAAGGACAGATACAATCTCTATTGCAGGCACTTAGGATTCCTGCTTTCTTAAGTTTGTGGGTGAGAATGACTTTTATAAACAGATCATACACTGTCAAGCAAGGGGTGTCTAGCCCAGAATTTTTCTTCACAGGCTTTCTGCAAAGAAGTATTTGCTTGATAAGGGATTTTTTTATTGTTGAAAGGTGACAGCTATTTCAAAAGATCAGTCAACACTATTGGAAATGCAGAATATCTGCGTATGTGCATATGTCTGCATTCTGCTAGGGAGCCTATGCTACTGCTAACCAAGTGGGTTAGTACAATATCATGACATGCAGAGGTAATAGGTTGAAAGCTTTACATAGCCACATTAGCAATATTAGCCACATTAACACCTAAGCCAGCAAATATCTTTCCCAGTAAAACTGTTTTCTTCCAAACTCTATATTACACTGTTTTCAGACAGCAGGCTGTCTCATCCAGAGCTATGTTAGGACACAGAGGAGAAAGGGAGGAGGAGATGGAAGCAGTGTCCTGCCCCTGCACCAGGCTTCATTGCAGAGCATGCACAGCCTAAAAAAAAAGTCTCCATCACTTTCATCCATCATATTTCATTACACTGCCACACAGCATTGTATTGAAATGAGGAACTACTAAGAATAAAGTCTCTGTAGCCTTCAGTTCATAAATCCAAGTTGTACAAGTTTGTGCCCAAAGAAAGCAATCCAAGTTCAGCTACTAGAAATCTAATTGTTATGGAAATGGCACACTCCAGGGTAATGGATGTGTAAACAGAATGTAGTGCTTCCTGCAACTGAAACATTTGGATTTAAACCAGAAGGTTAAGATTGCCTGAGCACGTAGTTCAAACACTCCAGGAAAAAACACTCAAGTCCCAAGACAAAGTAGGCAAGTATGGGTTTATGCTCCTGGTACAAGTTGTTTTAAATTACCAGAATGTTATCAGTTAAATAACAGCAGCTGCCATGGTGAAGATATGGTAGGAAATCTGTGTTTCTCAAAACTCTAGCTTTGGACAAAAATTTGGGTTATTAGGCCTCAATCCAGACAAAAAGTATTTTAAAGCTATCAGAAATATCCAGAGGCCAAATATATATTTATAACTAGAAGGCCAATAAAAAAGGAACAGTGTTTAAGCCACTTATTCACACTACTGAGATTTTACAGGAACTGGACTTCAATATATAAATAACCATTAACAAATCTTTTAAAATGGTTTTGTTCTCAGGGCTGGATACTTATATATCTCTTTAATCTACAACTTGATTGATGTCTTTAGATATTTTAGAAATAAACAGGACCATGGAAATGTATTTAAAATGTGGTTTACTGTGAATGGTCTCTAAAGTTTAGTGTATTAGCAGCTCCCCTCCATCTCTTCCATCTTCCTCATGCAGAGTAATACCTTCCTGAACTGCAGGACCTTACTGCATCTCCCTTGTTGCCAACAGAAATGCTAGCAGAATCAAACCCTTAACAAATGTATGTCAACATGGTAATAATAGATTCCAGTCGTGCACAGACTTATGCGTGTGCTTAATATCAAGCACATGAGTAACTCCAGGCTAGAACCTGAGCATACAAAAGAGCATAGTCCAATTCATTGAACTCCTGTATACTCTTTGACAGGTATCCTTTTGTTCACCACCTCCACCCCATGCGCCAAAACACAAGCCTCCCTTTTATTAGTTTCCTAAACATAGACTTTTCCATCACTTAGTGCTTTCAAGGTCTCAGAACAAAGAAAATATCTAAAAATATTGGAATATATTAGATGACTGGAAAAATTTTCAAGAATGTAATGTTTTATTAAAATAAATAAATAAACATGTACCCTGGCCTCCTACATTAAATATGCAGGAAAAGCAACAATTTAAGGAAACAAAACCAAAGTAAAGAAAAATAAACAAGCCATTTTCAGGTAATGAAATTCAGTAGGAATTCTGCCAACTTTAGGACAGTCTTTGAAGACTGGATAAGTAGAGCTAAAATCTCATCTCAAATTCACCTTGCTCCTCTTTGGCATGCTTTTGACATGTGTCTCCAAGGTGACTTAAGAGAGTGGATGATTGTAGCCAACATTTGAGGTGTTATGTTGAGCACCACAGGGTAACCTGAGGACAGTTTCAGTCTTGGCTTCCTGGCTTCTGTAGGCTTCTCAGTAGCCTGTTGGGTTCCTCGGGGTTATTTCCCCATCTATGAGTAGAATACGGCTCTAACAGAAGTCAGAAAAAATATTTATTATCTCTTTTTATTTAAATAGACAAAGTTTTCCCATGCCACAGTACTACCTGCAAAGAGTTTTGAGTTATGTCTTAAATGTAGAAATGGCTGCATAGACCTGAATTTAACTTTCAGTGGGTACCAGAAAAGCCTTTTTTAAGTAAAGTGCCTTGACTTCTTGATTCCCAGCTGTAACAAATCTTTGTTTCATTCTTTTTATTTTCTTTTTTTTTAAAAATAGATTATCTACTATAGAGTACCTATTATTTTACTGTTTCATACCCAGTAAACACTGTTTTCATGCTTTTTGTCTCTTCCTGCAGTAGTAGCTTGGGCTAAATCCTGACCTTTACTTTGTTGCCCAAGTAAAAGTAAACTGTTTTACAACATCAAAGAATAAAGCTGGTCTGGATTGGACTGTCAACATCTAAAAGCCAGCTGGCATGAATGCTTACCTGTCTACAGTCACATGTAGCTCCTTCTCAAAGTTTGGATATCAAGTAGTGAAATGCAGTTGTTTTCTAAGCGATTTATGCAAGGTGAGAAACTCCCATTGCTTTCATTCAGATATTTACCAAGAGCACCACAGCAATCAGACCCAACACCACTGGTACAATACGCATGCTCCTGGCCATCAAACATGGCAGCTTTGCATATGGTTGCACAACTTTCCCCACGCAGACCTCCAACTCAGATGCCAGTCATCAATGATGTTCAGTGTCTGCCAGGACTGGGCTCAAGTAATTCATTTAGATGAGATCTTCTCCTTACTCTCAAAGTACATAGTCTGAATCAGTGTGGAGAATCACTGCTGTTAGTGAGTTTGAGTGGATGATACTGTGGGAAGAATTCTTTTTGTATACACTATTTGAGTGGTTACTGCTTGTCCTGGTTTCAGCCAGGATAGAATTCATTTTCTTCACAGAAGCCAGTGTGAGGCTGTGTTTTGGATTTGGGATGAGAAAATGTTGATTATGTGCTGCTGTTTTGAGTTGTTGCTGAGCAGTCAAGGACAGGGCAGCTTCTCGTGAGAAGGCTGGGGTTGCACGGGGAGCTGGGAGGGGACACAGCCGGGACAGCTGACCCAGGCTGGCCAAAGGGGTATTCCATACCATATGGTGTCATGATCAGTGATAAAAGCTAGGGAAAAAGAAGGAGGGGTGGAGGGACGTTCAGAGTTAGGTTGTTTGTCTTCCCAAGGAACCATTACACGTGATGGAGCCCTGCTTCCCTGGAGATGGCTGAACCCCTGCCTGCCCGTGGGGAGTGGGGAATTAATTCCTTGCTTTGCTCTTCTTACGTGCATGGCTTTTGCTTTACCTATTAAACTATCTTTTTCTCAAACCATGAGTTTTCTCACTTTTACTCTTCCGAATTCCACCATGGGGGAGTGAGTGAGTGGCTGCGTGGGGCTTAGTGGCTGGCTGGGGTTAAACCACGACATTGCTATTCAATTTTTTAAAAAAACAAGCTGTATCAATTGATCTTCTCTCATTGTCAAGCAAAACATATTTTGTGGCTTGAAAAGTGACTCTGAAACCTCATCTCAAAAGCCTACTTGTTCCCTCAGTAAATCTCAGTTTCAAACAAAATGAAGTTACCTTTAAAATGTGTTTGTTGCCTGTTTTTAAAAAATCTGCTGTTGTAGGAAGTGTAAGATAAGAGTTGTCTTTAACAAGTGATATGTTCTCTGACCTTTGTTTTTATAACGTGATCATAGGACAGAGGGCATATAAGTGATTTGGAAAAGCCCTGTACAGTCAGCTGTCCGGGGACAGGTCTAAGCAGTTCCCTAAAACTGCTAGCCATATCTGGTCATTTTGCAGGAGTGACCAGTAGATGATAATGAACCATTTGTCCCCAGAGAACGAACAGATGATTACAGCCCAGGATCTAGGCTGTCTGACACCTGGTGAAATTGGACGGTCTGAACTGTTGTAACCAAGTGCTCATTTAGGCACTTATGCAAATGACACATAAATCACAGCAAACAATAACACGTCTGGGGAAATCCAGGCACTGAGATGGAATAGTCCTTTCCCCCTGGCATCCCTCACCTCCCCACCAGTACACCCAGTGCGCTCGGTGAGGCCTCTGCCAGGCTAACTGTGGTGGCATTTGCTCCCCGTACCACTTCTACCCTCCCAGGGGTCTCCACCTCCTTCCCCATGCAGCAGATGCCATTTAGGGTGCTGCAGAGGGGAGGCAGAGCCATCCCATTCTGACAGGGTGTGTCAGGGGCAGGACTGGCCGCCATTTGGGAACCCCATTGTTCTCTCCCCTCAGAAATCAGCCCCAGTGATGGAAGGTAGTGGCTAGCACCTGTTACAGCAGCTCTGATTGGTTGCCAGTCCCCACAGAGGGGGAATGCAAGGAAAAAAGCCAATCAGAGAGAGTTTTTCAGCAAGCTTTGCTAGACAGCCTGGCCCCTGTAAGAAGTGGGTCTGAGAAGATGGCGGCTGGGGAGCTGGAGAATGGTCTCCATGAAGTTGTAGATCTTTATGTCCTTACAAAGACAATAGCTGAGCCTGACTGGATCTATGAACAGCAACGCACAATCCCCCCTCAACTCACCTAAGCAACTGTAATTAGCCCATTTTTAGAAACCACTCTGGCTTCATGTGGTGCCATGACGGTGTGTGCTGTGCAGGCAGGCTGTGGGCTGCCACAGGCGGGCCTGGCAAAAGTGGCTGCTGGTGCCAGTGCGGCGGGAGTGGCGGAGGCAAGGAGTCATTGCAGACAGACCCCTGCATATCGCAGCAGTACACAGGCACTGCGTGGGGGCCAGGAGCACAGAGAGGCAGTGGTCCCCCTCACTTCGTTGCCGAATACAGGTGGCAATGGGAGCAATAAGAAATATGTAGGAGTGCGCAGACAGGGTGGAATAACGAAGATCTTAATGCAAAATATTCCCTCTTTAATGCTTGCTCTTCCACATCCTCCTGATTACCACTTCTTTCCAGGTTAATTCAGGAACGGGTCTTTGCTCTGCGCTAGAGGTAGATGTCTGATGGTAGGCAGCCATAATCATAGTCTTTTATTTCCATGACAATCCAACAATGAAAAGTTTCCCTGCTGCCTCCCCATGAAATAAAGCAGAGAGACAAAGAGAAGTGGTCAGGCAGAGAAGTGAAAGAACCTCTCTGGAGCCAGCGTCATTTAACAATGATTACTTTGCAGCTCCTTGCCCAGCAGAAATGAGATGGAGGTGCATTAGGGTAAGAAAGTGATTACACTGCCTCCCTTTCAAGCTCTAGACCAGTGCTGTGACTTGATATGGTTTTTATCAGAGACTGCAATGCTGCATTACCAAGTAAGCAGTAAATTATGTCGAAATCAATTATACTACCCCAAGCAGAGATTCTGAGTAGAAAATGAATGGGTCTGGGGGTGGAAGGAGCAGACACTGCTTATGCATTTTGATTAGATAGCTAGCTATCATCCTCCATGAAAAAGGAACAGCTAGCAAGTCATGAGATCAGGAATATTAGGTTGACTTTATCACACCCTATATTTTATGTATGTTTTACTGCAGCCTACAAAAGGAGATCATGGACCTTACTAGGAGTTTTCTAGTATGGTACAAGTTTTCTGTTTTATGTGCTTTAATCCAGCTTCTGAAAAAGAAAATTATATGACCAATACTTATAGGCTGACAGAGAAGATATTCACTGTGAACCTTTCTGCCCAGAAAGTGTATGGATCAATGAATCTTTATTTCTAAAAGGCATGGTGATCAAAAGAATAGATTTATGTCGAAAAAAACATTTTGTTGCAAATTGTAGTGGCATTTGCATGGAAATGATCAGCCGAAAATCCCTCCTGAAATCATAATGGATGAAAAGATTCTTGTTACAGTAGATTACTATGAACAAAAACCTAAGCATTTACTGCCAGTCTGCTAAACAGAGCAAGAGGAAAATTACACAGGCTGACATTCAGAGTCCAGTTACAGGCCTGTAAAGCTGAAGTGAGGATACTGAAATTTCCAGAGCTGGGGTTTTTCTCAAACTGATGAGAAATATTTCTATTATTATGTTCTCTCAAGATTATGAGCAGTACTTACATTTGATCACCGACATCTCTGGATTGAGTGAAAAATAATCACTGCCTTTGCAGCTGTGGGTTCTTAAAGGGATGTGTGCTAGGATGCTCCCATCATGTAACAGGGCATCTGACCATTTTTGCACAACAGATTACCATTCAAGCAGGCATGTTACCCCATAAACTTAGTGACTACTGATATTCCTCCCATACCACTGAAGTATATGAATATAGTGAGATGCAATGGAAGGCAGAATTTGCCTCCTTAGATATAAACATAAGTTATCCCATTGGACCTGTTTTGAGAACAATGCTTCACTCTAAAAACATTTCAGTAGTCTTGGAGTTTCTTTACACTGCAGCAGTACACAGTGGCTTCTAGGAACTCCAACAAGTTGATCTGGCTTTTCTTTCACAGAAAAGTGTACTTCCCTGTGTCACTACTTTCCCTTTTTTCCCCATTTGCTCAGCAGAGAAAGCCAGAGAGAAGCCATTAAAGAGGTGCTAAGCCTTGAAAAGTCTCAGAAGTCCACTGTCTAACACCCAGCCCAGAAGAAAGTGAGACTATATTCTCTAGAAAGATAAGACCTAAGATGACTCCATCTGGATTAGAATGAAAAATAAGTGTAATAGAAAGAAAAGAAAAAAAAATGAAACTGTTCTATAAATTTTAGTGAATTTTCCAACATCCTGACACTTAGCCTGCCCTATATTTTATTTACACTTTTATTGCCTGAGAAGCCTTGTCCTTTAAAAAAAAAATCCTGCTAAAGCAATCACACCTGTTCTAAAGTACCCCTGGAAACCTGCTTATTGAAGAAACCTGGATTTTATTTCATATGATTTAAAACTTGGTTTCTAATACAGCAGGTAAAGAAAATGAAGTTCTATACCTGATTCACGGTCCTCTATAGCAAATGAGAGGCTTGCTTTAATTTTTTCTGTGATGGTGTGCAGCACAGGTAGTTTTTATGACTGAACCACTGCCTTTATGGGTGACATTATTTTAATTACTGTGTGCTTCAGTTTCTCCACCTGTAAAATGGGTAGTATTATCTTCTAAGGTATTTTGAGACCTACTGTAGTAAAAAGCTATCTGAGAATTTACCATTGGAATAATAATTAAATTATATTATTGATATTAAATTCAGATATTACCAAAGCTAGCTATGTTAAATTTAATAAAAAGGGTGCTCCTTTATAATGCTGTCAGAACTCTGCTGGAAGTACAGTCTTTAGTAGCCTTCCTAAACACTTCTGAGCACAAGCTGCTAGCAGTGTCTGTGCTGTTTTAGCAGTATGGTTTACAGAGCAGGCTAGAACTTGCACATTCCATAACCCAGCTTTTTTGACTGCATAACAAGGATGTAGGATGTTTTCATGGTGTCTTCTCAACATTTACAGGCAACTTTAGCCTGCTGATACCTACAACCACCCACTTTCCTGCTGGCACTTGATGTCATGGCCCAAGTCAACTTGTCTGACAACAGCTACACGATGGTGTCACAAAAGTAAATGACATTCATGGTCCCGGTCTCTCCACGTTACAGGTATGTACATGGGCTCTTGTTTGGCCACAATGTGGACTCTGTTCCAAGATAATGTTCTGGGATGATGATAATGTTAATGTAGGCAAGTGTAGACTTAAACACAGGTTTAAGCTGTGCTTAAATTGTGTAACATGTATCCAAAGTTCCCAACTACCTCATGTGAAAATAGAGACATTTATGTGTACGCTTGCCTAATTCTCTTGTGATTTTTTTCTAAATTATATTGTCTTGAACAATGAAAAAAATGTCCTATTTTTCTCCTGAAGATGAAATTCAGTAGTCATAACTAGGGGTTGCTAGATGCCCTATATAAGATGGGAGTTCCTATATTACAGTTTCAAATCCTGCGTCCCTTACCAAAAGCAGATGGGATATGTTTGTTCTTTTTCATCATTTACAACTGGGGAAACTGAGGACAGTTTTAACATGCCATGAATCTGTCCTGCCACAGACTTAGACTTTATGTATCCTGGATGAGGGGATGTAGGGCCTGATGCCTGAGTTTGAGTTGTGGCCCTGCACATCTATAAGACAGTAGCTGCACTGTGTGAAGTAGTGTCTTGCTTTCTATGGAAGAAATCTCCTCCGCCACCTTATTCAAACCTGGGTTACTCACCAAGTGTTATTCCTATTATCCAGTTTATGCCCGTCCTGTCAAGCTGTCAGATCACCCAATCCTTTTTTCTCTTCCTGAATCTGAACTGCAGCTGAGCTAGACACAGACCATTTCAATGGTATGTATAGGGCATAGAATATGTATAGTCTGTTTGCTCACCAGCCCAGCAGAGGAAGCAGCTAGAATGGGAACCTCCTTGTATACCAGAGGGAGGTGAGAGGCTAGAAATTCTGATATCATTATTTTCATATTTAAAGTCCAGCAACATCAATAGCAGCTACAATGACCTGTTTCTTTGAGGCTAGGATGGGTAGTTGTGATTGTACACCAACACTTAGGGAGTAAAGTGTGATTGAAGCTATCACTGAGAAGCACGTTGTCATTTAAAAAAGGATAGAGTTCCTTCCTTATGAAAGGAGTTACCTGGGTGCAGAAATATGGTTGTTATGGCTGTTAGATAAGACTTTCAAGGACATCTCAATGGTTTTGGAACCCAGATCTGAATGATAGTTGTGGGGACTGAGGCTCTTAAGCAACTTCATTGCTTCTGAAAATGTCATGTGTTTTTTTTATATGCTTATAGCTTTCCCACAGAGGGTTTCTCTGTAGTGCTCTTATAACTGTCTGTCAAGGTATATTTTACAGTATAATTTAGAAAATTTTCCTGGTTTGGATGTTATTTAAATGCTTTTTGTCTTACCCCTTTTCCTCTTGCATCTTTAAATTTTTTGCTATTAAAAAGCCTGTTCAGCCCTTGACACACAAACTCAAAGTTTAAAAGAAAAAACAATAAAGCAAGGCTCTCTTCCATTTACACGCAAGTTTCCTCTAGTGTTTCAGAGCTCTAGGGGAAAATAAAACACTTGAACGTAATGGCGTACAACTCAATGCTCAAACATAAAAGCACTATCAGTGTAGTGTATACAAAGTGATAGTGTAGTGTCTGTTCCCTGAGGAAGAGTAGATAAAGTAATCTACCAACACAAATGGACTTCAAACAGTAGTTCAGCTAACAAAAACAAACACCACATCCCAGATATAAAAAAAAAATTAAAAATTCTTTGCACTTCTCAGCTTTCCCCCAGGAATATTCTTCCTTCCTCTGAGTTCCATGTTGTCATAGAGAGTGATGTGTTAAGGTCTGTGAAACTGGCATGCTCCTTACTTTCAACATTTTAAGTCACAACTAATGTCCACTATGCAAAAGGAAGCCTTGTTTTCTGCTGTAATAGCAGTAACTGTGCAGTGCAGAACTGGCTGCAGTATAGGGAACATAGGCGACTTTCCTTGTAGAGTCTGTATTTGCTCAGGTGCTTGAATTAAGTATTTCACTGAAAGCTCTTGGGTTTAAACATGTGAGTACTGTGGATTATCGAAGCAAAGTTATTTCCAAGTTAATTGTGGATGAAATAATTGAAGGGGACAACCTGTAAAATTTGTGTCTGTATTTGACTCCTTCCAAGAGTCAAATGTTTGGAATATTCAAACAAAGGGTGTGATTTGTCAATTGTTTCCAACTTACAATTTCAAATCCAGGTTCAAGGAAGAACCAGAAGGCTGTTTGTGGGAAAAGATCGGAAAAACAATTCTGAAAATGAAGAATCAATTCAACACCAGAAAGTTGAAGGACAATTTAACTGAAACTAAAATGGCAGGGAAGATATTGGAAAGAAGGCATAGAAGAAATTAGCAAGAAAATCAGGCAAGCTCCCTACAGATACAGATCTTTGTTTAAACATTGTTTCACTTTTAAACAGATAGCTTGCAGAAAGGATACCAAGTAGCTACCAGTACTTTAAGATAAATATTTGGTATAATATCAAATTCAGCTATCTTTTACCTTCTTTACTATAATATGAATATCTTGTTTTCATCCTGAATTTTGTTGTGGTGAGAGTATCTTAAGAGACAAAGCCTTATGAAAACAGCATTTTATTTATTAATTTAACCACAGGAAATCTTCTTTGCTATCACATAAGAGCAACATTGAACATTTTAATCAAAAAAGAATACATGATTACAGAATTAAAAACATAAAGAATATATCTGTATCTGTATTGAGAACTACAAAGTATCCTATTTTAATATATAGCTGACAGAGTTGGCACTGTATAAATGTAAAGCAGCAGCATAAATAGAGGCCATAATCCAGTTTTTCATTTTTTAAGGAAATACTAAAAATAACTTAGTTATAAATTTGCAGGATCAAATCTTCAAATCTAATATCCCAGTCTTGACTGATGATATCAGAGTTTGTAGAAACTAGAAGAATATTATTTACCCAAATATTTTGGTAAAAATATTGTCTTCTCCCTTTCACCTAGTATATTCAGTGCTTGTGATACATGAATATAATGTCATTCACATCAGACATATTACAGCAAATCTTGAAAAAATGGGATTATTTAGAAGAAAGGACAAAGGTAAAAATCAACTCTTTATTGACAGTATTTACATTAAAAAACAATGGCAATGCACATCACTTCTGCAAACAGTGTAAAGGGACAGAAAGGCACATATTACACTAGATTTACTAAGTATATCCTTGTTGTTTATTAATTTAGGATTTTCTTCCTAGAGTTGGGTAGAGAGGACTGATTACATAGTTTCCTGTGCTTATGCAAATTCTCTTGATAGTTGTTGCATTTTTGCAATATTTATTACCACCCATATGAAAGCCTACTTTGTATGGACTCTAGCACATAAACAGTTATGCTTGGTTTTTGAGGGTTTGTGCATCTTGTAAGTTTTCATGTCACCGTGTCACTTAAGCCACCACTACTTCATTTTTATTCCTTCTGGTCCTCATAATTCCCTGTCATTCCAGACTTTGAGATGGGCAGCGAATGAATCTCCAGAAACTTTTTATCTGATGATATTCGGCTGGTCATAGAATAAAACAGCACTCTGAATTGTGAATGGATTGCTTCTCTTTGTTTCCTAACTTCATTTCAATCAAAGGGAAATACCTTCTATTTCTATTAACAGGGATTATGTTTTAGTAGGATATAATGTGTATATATATATATATAAAATTTTCTGTGATGAGAATATGCCAGTAAAATGGTTTTTACTTTCATGGTGTCTTGATAATAAGTAATCTGTAATGTGCTTTCTCTACTAGCTGTTACATCTTAAAAGTATTTCAGGATAAGAATGTATTCCAAATTCAATAGCTATGAATCTTATAAATAGCTGAAAACAAGTAAACAAATATTTGGTCATTTCCTCCACTGAAATTAATCAAGCTAAATTCCAACCAGAAACCAATAGGTCAGCAGTTTGTCAACATAAGCCTAAAAACTAAATAAAATCAAATTAATTAAAATCCTGCAGATTAATTTTTACTCCTTTCCTCTGCATGATTTCAAAAGAAAAAAGAGATTGTAAAAGCTTTGACACTCAGTGCATGTTATTCAATCAGAATAGAATTAATTGGCTTGGAGGAAAAACCATTTCCTAAAATAACAAGAAATACATGTCATCAGTGTGGTGATTGAGCCAATCCCAGTAAATCATTGCTGGGATCTAGCCACTGTGCGTAAGTCAAAAGTGCTAATCAGAGAATTTGCAATAGTTTTTGCGTGCACTAAACATTTGAAAGACTGAAGAAGTCTTATGGGTCTTATTTGCTGATGCATATTTTCCTAGGTTGCCTTTAGACGTGGAGTAAGAAAGAATGTGATAATTCAGTACTATGAAAAGCATATTTTCAAGGTTATAAAGCCAGAAATTGACCTACAGCACCTTTATGTTAGATCATAGGGGATGGGACTGACCTTTTGGACTGTTAAAATGTTTGGTTTATTTGAAGGGATTTTTTTTTTTCCCCCCATGCTGACATGGAAATGCAACTACCGTAAGTCAATGTCTGACTTTGTGAGGCAGAAGATACTTGTATGTATTTCTTCCTGTGTAAACCCAAGCACTACTCTGTTCAGTCAATGTCACTGATGGAAGAAAATGCCATAAAATGTAAGCAAGTTGGCCAGTACGTGCAATGTGGCTAGGTAATGTAATGCTAGGATGGGCATAGCTTTAGAAAATGGCCAGGCAGTAACAGCAGAGAGTCTTCACAATGAAATTAAGTGGGGATGGTAGGAAACCATAAAAGTAGAGTCAGTTACAAAGAACTATACAAGAAAGCACTGTCTCCAAAAGTGAGTAAAACGTTATTACTATTTTGTATTGCAAGATACTTTAGCAGTAAAAATGTAAGCCATAGATGTTTCCTGTGGGGTAAGAAATACTATCATTTTGATGCACGAAGTATAAGAAAGGACTCATGTTGGAGAATTTTCATCCACTCGTGGTGTTCTCTAGATTAGAGGTAGGAGAAATAAAAAGATGCGTATATGCAATCTTTGCAGTCTTTGGGGGATAAAGCAAATACGAAAATCAAAACTCTCTTGTTTATACTTGAGGGTAATTCAATTTCATCTCATTTGGAACATGACAGAAAGATGAAAACTAAAATGAAAACAGCTTTTGAATTAAAGACAATCTTTTCAAATCAATCAACATTAAAGAAGAAAGGAATTGGAACAATAAGTGAATGACATGCGCTATTGCTTGGAAACTTTTGAAATCTTAGCTTTGTAAACAAAAGAAAATCTTCTATATTTGTGTATTGATGGGACTAATTTCATCACGTACATTCCCTGAAACCATAATACACAGGGTGACTCTGGTCATATTCTGTTCATAAAGCTGTTTGAAATTTATTCCCGTCTTTCAATATTTGGCTAGTCTTTATACACCTAAGTATTCTGTTCTCTTAACAGAAAATATCTATGTGACATAGAATTAATGAGTACTTCTGTTCACGTCTTGGTTGATGAACACTAACCTAAGAAGTGTTGCGGAAGTGCCCTTGTAGGTTTGTGGAAGAGAGTATTCAGCATGGACAGAGCCCCGTAATAAATTAGAATTAGTTTATGCACAGCATCTCAATCTCATAATCCAATCTTCAGTAAGAATTTTGGTGTATAAAAGCCCATGTTATATACTTATGTCATTTTGTGGAATTTGGACACAAAAAGGAGTTTTAAAAATAAACTACAAACCACTCAGTTCACTATATTTCCCTGGAAAAAGCATTGAATTAGGTGACAATAAGGGAATTTATAGTTTTTTTACATTTGTTTTCTCTCATTTTATACTTGATTACATAGTAGAGTGAATTAAAATGGGACTAACTGGAAATGCATGAAATGAGTGGTTTGTACTTCATCATTTCTTTTATGCCACATGTTGAAGTGCAGTTCAAGTATGTGTCCATGGTATGCCCAGTTCCTAGAATATGGGTGTTCCTGTAAGAAAGTTCATCTGAAAACACTCATTAAATTCAAGTGTTGAGTATTAGGGAGGTTTAGACTAGATATTAGGAAAAATTTCTTCACTGAGAGAGTGGTCAAACATTGGAACAGGCTGCCCAGGGAGGTGGTAGAGTCACCATCTCTGGAAGTGTTCAAAAAACTTGTAGATGTGGCACTTTGGGACATGGTTTAGTGGGCATGGTGGTGTTGCGTTGATGGTTGGACTTGATGATCTTAAAGGTCTTTTCCAACCTTAATGATTCTGTGATTATGACTACTTGTGACATTAATGGTATGTTAAGATGTTTTAGTGCAAAAGACTTTAAAGTCACTTCTTAATTTAAAAAATCCTGTCTCTACTTTTTCTGCTTATCAACTCTCATCTCTCTCACTTTCCCCATGCTGCTTGCTTCAGTTGACATCTTCTCTATTGGCTCACAGATGTCTCTATGGCCTTTGTGCTTTTCCCTGCACTACTCCTAAAGCTAGGAATTTCTTGCCCGAAATAAGTATTGCTCCTCTTTCATGTGTCTCTTCTATGGTTCTACCACAAAACAGACAAAAATTAGCTAACTTTAAATGGCTAATTGAGAGACGTTTGGAGCCTGAGGGACTAATGGAGAAAGACTACTTTCATACATTTAATCAAATCCTGATTAAAATATATATGAATACAAAAAGGTTTATATTAACTATCTGCTTTTTTCCTCACTCATTACCTTTTGTTTCTTCTAATATTTCTTTGTGGAAGAAGCCATATTTAATTTCTGTTATACAGCTTCTGGTACAACAGGTCAGTTCTTGTTGCAATTTCTGGGCTTTGCTAGACAAAACAGTAAGGATAAAGTTCCCTCCTGTGTTATGCAGTCATTTTAGGCTAGTTCTTATTGCAGTAGAAGTCAGCAGAGTAAAATTTTAACTTTAATGACATAAGTCACCAAGTCCCATTGATTTTCCTTTTTTTTTTAATAAAAAAATTAATCCTTTAAGTTTTATCACTACCTTCATTGAGTCCAGTACTTCATGAGTTATTTCACCTCAGACACTTGAATATCATGCTCAGCCAAATAAACCTGACATCTAATCTGCAATGCAATCCTAATGCAATGTAAAAAAAAAAAAAGTAGTGAGAAATTCAACAATCACTTTTTTGTGACTGAAGAGCTTTATTTGAATCTCTGCATTTTTCCATTTTCTTTATACTTAGAATACATTGTGGAATATTTTTTAGAGTTCTAAATGTAACTTCAAATTTTACATCTGTCATTGAGTAGTAGCTCTGCTTAATAACCATGTTCCATTCAGGAAATATCCATTATTCATTTCCAGTGTACCTTCTGGCTGACATACTGAATACCTTCTGTTGGAGAGTTTTCTACTAGGTTGAATTGGCCTTTATGTGGCAGTGCCTGAGTATCCAAGTTTTTTAGTTTCAGCTTTTGCCATGCCCTGTATCTGTAACTCCACTTGACATCAGTCTAAGTCTTGGGAATTTCCAATAGGAAATGCTACCCCCAGTATGGTCAGACTCACTCTTGTTGTCTGCAGTTGGTGTTTTATTTTGAACACCAAGCATTCCTCCCTTCATATATCTGAGAGTATTTCAGTTCTGTGATTAAGGCTGGTATTAGATGACCTTTACTCTTCTTTCCCTTGCTTTCCTCTTAAGAGTTAAATGAAAGCCTTCCGTTCCTCTACAGGGTACTTAGAACTAAGGCACTATGGCGCTAGCAGCAGGTTGGTTTCATTACACTGATAGGATACATGTGCTGTTTTTTATCTCTAGCATTTTCTCAGTAATTCAGCACTTTAAAGTCTCAGCTGTCTACCGATCTGCAGACAATTGTTTGGTGTAATACTATCCGGAAAAAGCTGATAAAACACAGATGTGACTAGGTCTCTGAAATTTGTGGTTTGCTAAGTGGTTTTTTTTTTCTTTTTTTTTCTTTTTTTTTTTTTTTTTGCCATTCTTGCCCATGGCAAGTTAGCTTCCCTACCAGGCATGAAGGCACAGACTTTATTAAAATGTTGCAACAAGAAGGTAATTGCTAAAAATTAAGGAAGTTAGTTGAAATATAAAGCAGAAACTTTATAACTCTTTCCCCTATTTTTCATTATAAACCTTGGCAAACATCTCTTCGTAATTTGCCCAATGCATATCCATAATAGTTTTCTTTTTCTAAGCATTCACAGTAAAGTGTGGATTTCTGGCAATCTTACACAGATCCATTTTAAGCAAAATGTTTTCTAGGCTCTTTTACGCATTAAAAGCCAACAGCTTGATTTTTCAAAGGGGATGAGATTTTACAGCCACAGTGAGGCTTGTCTAGATAAAAGATTTGATTGTGCTTGAACAAGATTGGAAACAATCTAGTTAGATGGCAGGATGTTACCATCTCGTAGTGGTTAGTGTTTAGACAAGGACAAATTATATTCACCATAGCATCAGCTGAACACAATTTTTCCTGGCTTCCATTGACCTCTAACTTGTGACTGGCCTCCCGTCCTCTCACTCAGTTATCACAATTCCATTCAAACACAACCACATTTTGTAATGTAGGCAATCCTTACTGACAGCATAAGAAAGTTTGCATGTGCTCAGTTCTTATACAAACTGGCCTACATCATCTTAGACTTTTCTGCATGATGGTGTTGCTTAGACAGTTCCTGTACTATAGAAGTTTCTTAGCATGGTAGGCTTTCATTCTGATTATCTGAATTATGTTTTTACTCTGGTGTGCAGCTTATGATATTTTTAAATTGTTATAACTGGACTAGTACAAGTTTGATGTTAGCATAGTGGTACTTTCTTTGCTCATGTGAGAGTTACCACTAACAGTTTTAGTACAGCTCTTTCCCTCCTCCCAATGAAACTCAGTCTCAGCAGTGTGGTAACCAGTTTGACTTAGAAGAGACTGACTTTTCAGCAAGCTCTACGTTCCGAAGTAAGTTGAGAATTTCTGAAGACTCCAAATAGATGAACATAAGAATGGATGAACAAAAGAAAACCAGACTATGCTGTAAGATTCCTATTTAGCTGCAAAGCGTAGGGAAGGGAGAGAAATCTGCAAAAGGATGCTGACATCTGTGCGTCTGTATGATAACTACACACAGCTTTAGTGATTTATGCGCTAGACGGGTTTTCCATTCCGATTCAAATGAAAGGCCATCTTGCAATTAAAGGCTCTGTTTGCAGTTCCTGCTTTCTGAAGGAAGAGGGCGTTTCTATTTATTCCAGGAACATTTAGTGGTTACATGCATGGCTGGCAGCAATTTCCCACAATGTGTAAATTAGTCAATCCCAAAGTCAGTAAACTTTTGCTTTGAAGTGGACATTAATGAAGTGCACCATTAGACCCTAATGATTGTTCACATTTGTATTTTAGGGGCCCCTTTTGCTTTTGATGTCTTAGTGCCTTGGTTTCTTGACTTTAGTTATCTAAATGCCAGGACTGCTAAACTCCTAAGAGAACTCAAAAAAAATTTAATGAAAAAAGTTAGTACTGGCCTGACTGATGTTGGCACTTCAAAGCTGGAACAGACTAAATTGCTGTAGACTGCTTAATTCAAAAGTGCTCCCTTGTGGATGACAGTGCATGGTGACAAAGTTCAATTGGCAACAGGAGACAGGCAAGATCAAAGACCCTCTATTGTAATAGTTCTGTTCCATGAAGAATTGCTTATTGTCAGTAGTTTTTCAAGCCTTTACTGGCTCCAGCTTCATATCAGGATTCCCTGGTTCAGAACCAGCTTAAATAAATAATTGTAATTGCATCCTTCTGATAATACATTGCAGTTCTAAATGCTGCATGTTGTGTCTCTCCAAGGTCCAAAAAAGAAAAGTGGGTGTTAGGAACCGGGACCTGGGGGGGAACCCTCTTTTTTGGAACCTTCTTTGTTCAGAGGAATCCAAAATACAACATACCACAGAAAGTTAATGCCATGTTAGCAGCAGTTGAGACTTGCTCCAGACAAAGCCACACTGCCTTTACTATCAGGGCAATAATGATGCATTTTCTAGTTTACATCACCAGCTGGTTTGGTTTAGCATTCAGTTTAAGATTAAACTGAATATAGTCCTGTAAACTGTGCTTCCTCTCTCTGATCAAGGCCCTAGTCTGAGTGAATTCTTAAGAAATGCTGAACTTCATACTAGCAATGTTAAGACTATAGAAATCTCAGAAATACTCATCATTCACAGCATGCCACATCTTTGTTTTCCTTTCCTGACACATGCACTTACAAAAAATATGATTTGTTTTTTCCAATCAGAAGCAAAAAAGAGGCCCTATCTGAAATTATTCAGTTACACTAGAAACCATGTTCATTTTTAGTATTTTTGCTATTGTTTTTTTCCCAATAGTGTTCACCATGTGTAAGGAACTGTTGAAAGACAAGAAAGGCACCATCCCTCAGTAACAGTATTCAGGGATGTTGTCTCATAAAATGTACATGGCATTGTCAGAATTGCTTGTCTTGAACTAATTATGAAAACATGTTTGGTGACAATTAAGGAAACCGCTGTGTGATCATTTTCATGTATCATATTGACAGAAGAAACTTTTATTTTTTAATAATC
The DNA here is from genome assembly GCF_000687285.1 of Phaethon lepturus. NCBI lineage: Eukaryota > Metazoa > Chordata > Aves > Phaethontiformes > Phaethontidae > Phaethon > Phaethon lepturus. The sequence continues at coordinate 21,543 of NW_010537243.1, read as the reverse complement.
ACAAATTACAACATTTTTCACAGAAAATTTCATCATATTTAGCACAAGATGAGCAACCAAACAGGAGTGATGAGCAAATACACTTAGAAAGGAAGAAACAAAAAGAAATGCATTGCAATTAAATTACATATGCAATGGACTCAGATCTGTTGATCTTCTGATTCTACCGATAATTTTAATTTCAACAAACCAGAGGACAGCATGTTGTTCCAATCCTTCCTTAAAACTCATTTATGAAGAGCATCAGAAGTGTGGTTGGGTTATTTCTTTCTTCTTTTTTTTTTTTGGCATGGTCTAAAAAGCATTCTAAACAGGATTAGAAATGTACTATGCCTATACAATTTAGCTCTAGCAACTTCACGGTTGTAAATTATGATGGAACACATCATTAGCTGCAGACTTGTATGTTCTCCCTTAATCATGCTGAAGTACACATAAGCCCCAGCTGAGCAATTATGAATAATTAAATCAATTAGAGACAGTCTAACACCAGGTCTTGTGGCTAAACTGGTGTCAGCATCCATAATATTTTAACAGTAAATGCAAATGTGTGCATCTGGGTGGAGGGAAGGAGGTGGACAAAGGCTTATACAAATGCCAAAGCATGTTGCTTAGTGATGGCTTTACAATAATATCATGAAGATTATAAGCTGCCTTCACAAGGAAAACAATGGTAATGAAATTCCAATAAAATATTTTTGAACAAGGTTTAAAGCTTAGAAATTAGTTAATTAAAAAAGGATAAAATGCAAGGCCTAAAAAATATGCTGAAGAAATTAGGACTTTACATTCGCCCAAAATAAATACTTTCCTTCATGAATTGTGCCTAGCCTCTTTTCTTTTGGTATAATAGTTTCCTGTAACCTGGTGCTAAAAACAAATAAATAAACCAATGTGCCTCCTTTAGAACTCTGTCAGGAACAAAAATTACACATTTTTTTCTACACTTTGTAGAAAGGGAGAAAAATCTGAAGAAAACATGCAGACTTTTCACATCAGCTAGACAGTAACAGCACTATTTGATACCTTGCAGAAAGATAAGTTTTAGACCTCTCTGCGCTCTAAGGTATAGAAGATGTGAAAAAGTCACTTCATTCTCTTGCCACGATGTGCTGAACCACTGCTGTGCAATGATCTGCTCTTCTATGTTGGCCATCAGATGTAGTGTTTGTTCTGCCACTGCATCACGCCCATGCCTGTAATAGGTACTGAGTGCTTCTCCTACCACCTCGCTCCTCCCCAGTGAGGAGGAGAGAACAATTTTGCCCCTCTCCCACCTTGCATCCTCATGCAGGGAAAGGATGTATTTCCCCTCTCTCTAGATTAACTACAGACCAATGAACCAACTCAGAATTAGCGTCTATTTAGAAGGCTGCACTCTTAAGTATATGTTTAACTTCAAGCACACATTTCTATTCTATTCACTGAGGTCCAAAGCAGCTCCTTACAAACATTCAAGTGCTCTCCTGACCTAGAACACAGTCTGTACAACAGTAACAAGGAGTTATGTTCAAGTCTTAGTTTACCCACCCAACCACAGAAGTCAATAAATCCAGAAAGGAATAATTATTTCATTTTTTCTACAAATCTATTTATTTTACTAGTAAAGTAGTATGTGCTATAACTGATCACCAAGAGATTGTACAAATCGTGATTCTGCTGCTGCTGTTATTAGTTGATTACATTATGGGAGAATTTAAAGACTTATTATAATCTGATTGCTCAAACATAAGTGAAACAACTATCCTGCTTCGAGAAGGCTCAAAGTGTCTTGAAGCACTTTCCAGCTGTTATTACAGGAAGCAATTTCATAGGAAAGTGTGTAATGATTATAGACATTGAAAGATAATCAGAATTAAAAATATTAATGTATATCGTATTTAAGACTTGCTGAACACATACACTGCATAGATACACTCAATTTGTTTTAAAAGATAGTTAGCTGCATTCCACATGAGGTCTTTGAGTATGTTACAGAAGTGATGATTATAACTGTTATCATAAAACCTATGCAGCAACTCAGTGAGGGAGCCAGAAACAGAATCTGTTTCCACAATATCAGCCCACTGCTCCATCTGCCAGGAAGCTCTGCTTCCTTGCTCCCCTGCAACTTGATCAGCATTGAGTAATTCTCATATTTCGTGGTGTCCATTGTAAGAAACAGAGCTTCACACATGTGCACCACCTAACTCAGAAGATCATGGTACACATGGAAAGCTTTTCCTCCTTCCTACTTGTGCAGAATAGGTTGGTTTCTCTGTAAAAATATACAATCTTGGACACTTTTACTTTAGACTAGGTTTTCATTGTGAATGTTTACTATATAAACATATACACAGCTATGTCCCAAACTTGCTACAGGAAATGCTAAGAAAACATTTACTGCAGGAAGCACACTATAAAATATATGACAAGAAAAAAACAAGTCAAAATCTTTAGGGATGGCATTTATTTCTCTAGATGTGACATTTTGAGCTTGCCCATATGGCTGTACTGGCCAGTGTTTATAGTGAAATAACTCCCCATTAGAACTTTCTCTTCTGGAATAAGGGGTCTTATTCCAGAATGTTGACTCCTATTTGGAAAAGTAATGAGTATTCCAGGATTGAATCACTTTTCTACTAGAATTGACTACCCTTGAGCAGCCATTCTACCATAACTATTTCAGTGTTTTTCCTATGTAGACAGGCCCTAATGGTCTTCAGGGGACTGGAGAGGTTCCAGAGCAAAAGCTAAGACTGGGAATGTCTGAAAATAAGGCTGCAGCTACAATGACATGGTGCTTTTCAAAAAAAGAACCCTTGCTAAATTTCTTCTTCTGCCTCTTCACCCTGTGGGAACTAATTAGCCTCAGCAGTATAAACTCAGTCATCAAAAATAATAGTCCTCAGTCTTCTGATGACCTGCATAAGCTGCTGCAGAGACTTAATGCCTCCTTTCAGGGGAATGGTAGCGTTTTATACTTACTACATTTGCAGAAGAGCAGATGAGAGAAAAGTGTGATTCAGGAGGGCATAAACCCCATTATTTCTGCCAAAGATTAGGACTTCTTAAGTATTTGAGTGATTATGCAAGGCGATGCAGAGGTGCCAGACATGGATCTCTGACAGCTAACCTGAGAACTGGAAAAATTACTGAGCATAGTGCACTGGTACCTGAACTGTTTCTGCATAAGCCAGCTCAGGTAGAAAAACAAGCTTATCTAATTTCCCAGGCACTTTGCTAAGTGTAGGTGTAGGTGAGCTGGCATGTCCACCAGCAATACCCTGCACTAGATAGTCCTTTTATCTTCTGAGGCTGAAGCAGTGCTTCCATGATCTTTTCACTCCTCTTCCTTCTGTGGTGTAGACATATTTTGCATGAATCAACTGGCAAAAAATTATATGATGATGACAAGCATTTGAATCTGCGGATCTTACATATGTAATCCTAGTCATTCAAATAGTTGGACATAAAATTCCTCCATGGAACTGGTTTGATGAGGCAGGATTACTTTCTGAAGGACTGGCAGATAGTCTTTCTATAAAGGAAAGCAGAGATACAACTTCTGTGGTTAATGTTCACTGAATCAGATACAGTGTTTGCAATTTACCGTTTTCATTATATGTATATACAATAAAAGACTACACTAGCTTGAATAAACAGTTTGAATACCAGCTCATTTTCATGCTGATCTTGATAAAAGGTAAAAACTAATATAATGTAATGTAATATATATATTTAAAAAGTCAAGCAACCATTCCTTTTTTTCTGAAATGCAGTACTTGTTCCACTACAAACTAATTTGTGAGATCCAGCAAAACTGCTTTATTTTATGCTATGTATGATGCTGTATCCAAAAATTCCTTGAGAAAAATTCTAGCCCCAATAAACTCTGTGGCGTAACTGTCACTGACTGAAGGAGCCAGGGTATTACAGCATTATTTTTGTAAGCAGAATTGTGAATTCGTTAACATACCTTTAAAAACACATTTTAAATGATCACATGATTAAAAGATTGGAATATAAGTACTAAAAATTCATATTACAGGGAAATAAACCTTGGGAAAAAATATCTGAACTGCCCAGATATAGGAAAAAGGAGTCTACCTAGTTTTGTTTTTCTACATTGCCTTTAGGGAAAAGGTAACACTGGAAAGAGAACTCCTAAATTAGGCTATCATTATTATTCTTTTAGTTGTTCTTGCTGGTGATTAAATAGTCAATGTGAACTGATTTCATTAAAATACTGAATTCTTTGAAATTTTGTTTGAGCTGTGTCTTGCCTCTAGTAAGAGATGTGTGAGTGCATCTGTAACCAGAGTCCCAAGAAAGTTTTACGTCTTCGAGAATCATTCTCTATTCCTCCTTTCTCCTCTGTTGCTCCTAAGAGAAAAATAAACTGCATCTCCTTATTGTTCAGTGCAGTATGTTTTTCTTCTCTTCTTCAAGTGCACTGCTGAAGTGGTGGTGAGCCAATGTTCTTTTCTGTTTAATCTTGGCTACATATTCCTTGGGCAAGAAATATGGGATATTCTCCAGTGATCTAGGATCTGCCTCATGATGACATGATGATCAAATATGCAGCTAGTTCAGTTTTATGTTTCTGCCAATGGTTTTGATAGAAGAAGTTTTATTTTTCTGTAAAACGTAGTATGGTAAAATCTGCTGATGATCTTAAATCTCATCTTTAATATAAAGCTTGCGGATTTGAGTGCCTTTTGATAGCTGATGGATCCATTAGCTTCTCTGGAGTCATGTACTAAAGTTAGACTTTTTAGGATCAATCCTCTCTTACTTTGCCTTGCACAATGATAATTAATTTGCTTGCAGCTGGGACTTCCTATAGGCATTCAGCGGCAAGCAGAGCATTAAAAAAGGAAAACACTTATATTTACTTCTTTGCCATTAGTTTTATTTTAAATTTCTGTAGCCTGTTTTATCCCAGTGCACTTCACAACCACTTTGCAATATTCTTTGGAGTCAGTTATCAAGTGGAGATATGCAGCCATTCCATCCAAGATAAAACACTGCATCAGAGGATAAATCAGGATATCTTAAATTTGTTTTCATTCTGGTTTTTTGGGTTTACTCTAAATCAATCTTACTGAAAACCAGAATCAAACTGAAATCATTCTCCCTGCACATCACCAAGTCCATCCAGAGTATGAAGTGCTGTGTGGAGGAAATAGGCATGAGAATCAGATGAAAGAATTATTGTGATCTTATAGGCGCTTCTTACAGGCAAATACAGAATCCCAGTCAGAAGTACTAGTGCTTGTAGACTTGTGTTCAAAAGAAATTCATACTATGGTCTTTAACATCAAATCCAGGTCCCCTCTACATGAAGCAGGGTCCCAGAAGATGCTGGATGTACAAGAGACACCTCTGCATAACATAGCATGGCAATGGTCCCTGCAGCAGAAATATCTTTTCCTGTTTCTGAAGTGTTTACCATCCAGAAAAAGGAGTCATTTACTTCAGAAAACTAAGTTAATCAAAAAAAAAGCAAGAACAAAAGCAGTAAAGCAGTTTTCAGGTGAGAGAGAGTGGGAACTTTAAACAGAGAAATATGAACAAGAACAAAAATCTAAGACTCCTGACTGTCACTGTAAACTCGTTTGCTTAACATCTTAATTATATGCAAAGTAATGACAAGAATCAGATGGTATCTTTATTTTCAAGTGACATTCCAATTTTTTACAGACATTATTAATGTAGCATGATTAGCTGGCCTGGAGGGAAAAATTGAGGATAAATTGTATGGTTATCAACTGCAGGTTTATTGGTCTGAGACTTCCACCACAGGGAGTGGCTGCTGTATGGAATTGATAAACGTAGAGATTTATAAGGTCAAGTTTTATGAGTCTACAGATTCCTTGTGGTGTATTACCACATCCTTATTACAAGCCCCTGCTGCTGTCCAGTTAAGCCACCAGAGGTAATATATTACACTTGCTTCTCTGTTCTTCATGCTTTTTTCCAAAGGAAAAGAGGAACAGGTCAAAATAAAATACAGCTTTCTGGGATTATATTTGCAGCTTTCTTTGGGCTTTGGGGGATGTAAGGGCAGACTGTCAGGAACTGGGGAGTCAGTCTTGAAAAGGTGTGAAAAAGTGATTGTTTGTGACATTGGGAGAAACATAAACTGAAAATCTTAAGGAGGTAATGGTTTTGTTTTAAGAAAGATAAAGAACAGTTACATTAATTAGTGACATCTTTAGTACAAACAGACTCAGTGTCTTGAGTACAATAAGGTAAGTAAGCATAAGGTTCTCACTCAGCAGCTGATGTTTCACTAAATGGTCATTTCTAATAAATACCTAATATGGGAAAATATGAAAAGTCAACAAATTATCTGATCATTCTAATGTGTTGGTACATTTGATAAAGTTGTATATGGTTTTAGCATGCTATTTGTAGGACCATTCTATTAATAGGATTAAGTTAGGTGTCTGTGTTATAACACTGCGCATAAAAACCCCACGCATCTCTCTGCTTTTTATTTTATCTTTTCCATAACTGTTTCCTCTCTATCATTCAGCTATCAGCTGATCTATCAGCTATTGCATGTGCTGTTGATGATATTGACTGAAACACACTGTTCTCATATCCAATTAATATGTGATATGTCAATTAATGGAAATACTGTTGTTCATTTATTTCACAATTCTGTGATACATCACAAGAAGGGACATGACTAAGATGTCTTATGTAAGTGCTTCAACAATTTTTTAACTCAAACTGATACCTTCATGATTTAGATGGGCAAAACACTGATACCAATATAATCCTTCTACCTACTCCTTAGATAATGCAAAATTACTTCTGTAATGAAACTGCAAATTTTCAAGTTATGCAGGATTGATGTAACTGGCATTATTTCAGTGGCATTGCTTATTGTTAAAAAAAAATAAATCATAGTGTTGAGTGCCCAAATAAAGGGACAGCTAGATGTAATGACAGTGTAAACCCTACCTGAGCCACACAATATATAATCAGGCCACTTGACTCATTCGTAGAAGACACAGGAATGGAATGATACTCCTAAAAGCCCATTTGCTGTGTTCTTAGTGGATTATTCAGGTGTAATATTGTTGACACTCATTTGTCTTAATAAGCTATGTCCCTAGAATCAGATGCAAAGTTGTACAGGTCATTAATGCCTAACGAAAAAAGGACATTTAAACTTTTAAAGCATTCATCTTTATATAGCTATGTTATTATGTAATTGCAAGCATCCTTCATTGTGTTCTGCCTTGCACACAATTAACAGCATTGTAGATTGGCGGTATCTCTGATCTTTAGCTTTTAATCAATTGAAGTCATTTATTGCCTTAAATTGTGTGAAGTAGCAGAAACATAACTTGAATAGCCAAATTCCTGTCCACATAACAAGCCTCAGACATGGACTACAGAAATCCCTGATGCTCATGGTGTAAAATTTTTTTCTTCCCATAGTTCAGAAAAGCAGATTAACATTATCACAACCGGAACTACAGTACACAAATTGGAAGAAACCGCATTCTGATAGAATTACAGTCTTTAGTCAAATATGATTATTCAATGGTAATGGCTCATTTACAGTAAAATTTATCAGGGTTTACATTTAATGGACAAGAGGTGGTTTTGAAAGAAGACATTGTTCTTCAGGAGTGATGACAGTGGCAAAGTGTTTCATCAGACAAAATCAGCTGGTTTTCAATATACATTTATTCAAAATACCAAAAAGGTAAAACTTGGAAGAAGTATGAAGTATCAGTGTTACATATCAATTGCTTTCAGGATTTTTCTAAGAATTCCTCTTAAAATCCCTCCATTTTAAAGCTAGCTCACCAAATGACCTTACTTGTGTACATGAGAATATTCTGCCTTCTTCCAGCAACAACAACAAAAAAAATAATGGATTTTTATTTTACTACCCCTAACATGTTACAACTTACTCACAGATCTTAAAACTGAATAACATTAGATCATCCTGTGAATATAACTATACATATATATAAAAAGCAATATCTTCAGCCATATGGTAGCAGGTATGTAACAATGCATAAAAATCACTTAGGGTCAGGAATGAAGTATTTCTTAGTGACTGGCAAAGTAAAATGATTTTAAAGACATTTAATCTGATGTCTGGGCTATTTGCTGAAGATGTTGGAGAAGATGACATAGGAAAGTGTTGATGGGGAGATAATTATTTTTCTGAAAAGAAAGAAGAATCCTTTGAAGCATTAATATTGGTTAAAACATAATGGGAAGGTGTTAATAACAAAAGAGAAATAAAAGGGAAATAAAAAATAAAATCTTAAACATAAACTAAATAAAATGGTTGAGAATAAGGGACATGTGGCAAGAAAGAGCAATGCTTCAACTTACTCAACTATTTTATAAAGTAAATATGATTGATAGTAAACTTCTCTGTCTCTGAGTTTTTACCCAGACTCTGGATATGATATTTTGGTCAAATGATGGTGTTCTGTGGCTGCTGAGATGACTATCAAGTGGTACAGGAGCTTGCAGATGAGATGAATTTCTTCAGATGACAGCCTGTGAATTGGACCTCTGCTGCCTTTTGCTGATAGAGATGACAGAAAATTGAAAAATATATTCTCTCACAAGAAAACAACACATTTTGTGTTAGTGACTTTGGATTCAAGGAACAAGTATTCAAAACATTGTATATGTCTGTTTTAAGGCATTTATGTAAAATGCATAATAATGAATAGAAAAAAATGAGATTACAGAACATAAAAATAGGTGCCAATAGATGAAACAATGCAACTGGAGAATGAAAGAAAAAGAAGGGAGAAACTAATAGTGAAAGTAAGAAAAAGAGGATGGAAAAAGTTTGTTCCTTCCTTTGATTTTTGTCCCTGTTCTTTTGGTCTTCCTGCTCTTTTCTTTTTCTCTTCACTTCCTCCTTTTAAATCACCCTCCTCACAGAAGGTCTTTTTTTTTTTTTTTTTTTTTCTCATCTTGGAACTGAGTAGGATTTATGTTTAAAATGGAATGTTCTTCTATCCTCACACTCAGAGAAGACATTGAAAGAGATCTCTGTATGACAGAGGAGAGAATGGAGGACCGCTTTTTATGTCATACAATATTGGTTCAATACTGAAACAGAAAAATTCTCTAAGGCTGTTTAATATGTGTTTCCTGACCCGTGGGACTTGTCAAATCCTCAAACAGTTCCACTTTATTAAGAAGCAGTTAGAGCAACTGGAAAGTGCTTTGACCTGTTGGCACATCCTGAAGAGCCTCAGAGGTTCTTTTGTACTTAAACTCAGCATCGAAACAACATTAAACCATTGAAATTTCTATCTCTTTTTGTTTGGTATTCTCTTCTCCAAGCCTTAAGAGAAAAAAAAAGTTTTATTTGTTCCTATAATTGTTGTCAGCTTTACACATTATTGTATATTTTAGCCTGCTCATTGAGATCAGACTAGGTCAACATCAATTTTTAAAAAAGTTGGCTATGTTTTTTGAACTTCAAGCTTTACAGTAATAGTGGTGAAATAAGACAGTGATAAATTTCATACAAAAAGATGAGATCAATCCTAAATATAAATATAAAGCAAACTTCTATTCATACAGCTACTAGTACCTTATTTCAGTTTATAAAGCCTGGAGAGGTGAACAGATACCTGGATCTTAAAACCACAAGAAAGGTATAAACCTTTGCTCTCTTATTTGGAAGGGCAGCTCAATCATTTCTGCTGCATAGTTAACAGATGGTGCTAGGAACATACAAGAGACAGATAAAAGGAGATGTGATAACTCACAGTTGCTCTAATATACAATTTATTCCTCTGTTTACATGGTAAAGAGACACCAAATGTCCACAAAAACTGTGGATTTGTTTTGTACAGCTACATTCAGCAGAGCATTACTTTCAATACACTCCCAGATGCAGTGGAGCAGAATATGGCTGACTGCTGCAGAAATGTTGGCAACCCTAAGAAGCCGGACTGCTGCTGTTATCCAAGAAACTAGGAGCTTGATCCAAAGTTCAGTGGATTCAGAGAAAAGGTGTGCATGGATTTCAGTGAGTTTTGGATCAGATCCCATTTCTTAATTCCTCTTTGCTTCCACAACATTTTACACTCATGTATTTCCATTGACTTCGAGTGAAATTACTCCTGACATACCATTATAACTGAAAACATCCAACCCTATAACACTTACATTCTTCCTGATTCTCATACCTTGTACCAGGTAATAAAATTAGAAGGCACATTATGATTTTGAAGTCAGCAGAGCCACTGACTTTGACAGAACTGTTTGTTTACACCAACACATGACCTACCCATTCTTTATCCACATAATGGTCATAATTTTGTTTATTAGCAATCTAGAGCTATTTGAAACTGAGACTAACCATTACTTAAACGTTAGGTGCTTACTCCTGATAATCCTCTAATCAATGGGAAGAGCTGAGCATTTCCATCAGGTAATTCATGCTAACTATTTTAGGAAGGAATGAATCATTGCCTAGAGTTATCTCCTCCTTTTTACTAACCAGATGGGGAATTTAATTAAATTATTAATCTAATTTTTAGACAGTTACCAAGTCAGGGGAAACAAGATAAGGTCTAAATTTCTTTAGAATAAGTTCTCTGTGTTCTGTACTTCCTAGGCATAACACTGCGTTCAGTTCTTTTGCAAGGAACATATGTGACACATGATAATAGGGTAATAACAGAGCAGCTCAAATGAGATAGACTTGGGTGTTTCTTCTGGGGGACTAAAAGCTATTTGGGAATGGTATATATGAAATTCTCAGCTATGCTCTGCAGCTTGCAAGTTTTAATTAAGAAAAACAAAGGGAAGAACAGACTAAAATAATGTGTGCAAATGTAGACATACTGATACTGGAAATCTCTAAACCTTACAATACCTTGTGTTGTCTTTTATAGGTGTAAAGAAAATTATCAATTGCATTTAGAAAGCAATATTTCTATTTTTCACTTTCTGAATCTTTTTCTCTCCCTAGCCGTTCAGAGCCCTGCTATTTTCGTGACACTGGGGACCAGCATGATCCAACAGGCAATGCCTGGCTTTAAGTTTCTCATAAAATCCTTTAGTTCCTCATGACCATATCCTTTCTTACTCAAAGACTACTTCTGATGTTTCAAGTTCAGATTCATGCTTTTATAAAGCCCACTGATCAAAGACACTTCACATTTGAAAGACATGAAAGATAATCACAAATAAGAATAAAAGACCTCAATTCTTTTAATGGAAAATGAATATGCAAGATTCATGTGTGTATTTAAGTCTCTTCCTCCACAGGTCTTCCCTCTTACCATTTTACAAGATCTGTCATCTAGATGTGGGAAGAGTGCAACTATATATGGATAGTTATATGCAGGAACTATTTCCTCATTTTCTTTCTGGACACCCAACATTTCAAATGCGTCCCTGCTGTTAGGCCCTCCATCTTAGGATCTAGGTGACTGAATCCTGGTTTGCCTGTCAGCTGCTCCTACCTGGCAATGGCCAGTTCATTTTCCATAATGCTGACTGAAACTGTTTGTGATGGTTTTAGGATGAAGGAAGGTTAAAAGGGGAACAACTGCCAGGAGGAGGAGAGATGAAGGTGTTTCAGGAAATTAATGGTTTGGCTTGGAAATTAGAGTTTTGATTTTGCTCAGGAGTATTATTACTGAATTCCTTTGGTGTAAGATCAGGCCTTACTTAAACATTTCTCAGATGGTAGAATACTTACCTAGCCCCAAAACACCAGGGAGAAAGGCATAGCAAAGCTCCACAAAAGCTTTTGCTCTTGGATTTACATCTCAAGCTGCATGCCTGTTCATGCTTCACAAAGTGGACCCTTGTCAATGAAAATAAATATATCCTATATCCTTTACTGTTGGCTCAGCCATAGTGAAAGCTAGTGGGTCATCTTTTTTTTTTTTCATCTGATCAGCCATCAATATCTAGTTCCAACAGCTGAGTTTCCTGTTTTACTCAATGAAGATCATGGGTTTGAATACTGTGAAATCCCAAGTTGTGTCATAGTAGTAGATCAAAGAATGGACCTTATAGAAATCCTTTCAGAATAAGACACTTAGCAGATTTTAACTAGTAAATTTTATAGCAGCTTAAAGCATAGGAAAGAAGCAGTTATAAAATCATGTCTGAAGTTTGAGTCAACCATTGTTAAATGTTTCGTTGTAGCATATGTCATTCCTTAAGGCATTTCTTGAACCTAGATAACACTCACATTAAACTGCGTTAAAGAGGAATAAAACAGTTAAGAAATTCCACAAAGTTGCTTCCATAGTTTTAATTTGGCCTCTTATGTATGTGATTTTAATTACATGATTAGTTTCAATTTTCTAAACTGCGGACAGAATGAACACTTAGTATCCTTACCCATGTCCTGTGCCTCTGTCCATTTAAACATCATAACCTTCACTAAGCTTACTCACTCTGCATAGCTTCAAGCCACTTTCTTATTGCCCTTTCTGTCATGCCTAGGTAACAACATGAAAAAGAACCCTTCTTCCCCTTGTACTTCCTGTGCACAGGATCATTGCTGTCCATAATGGACCAAGAACAATTGCAGAGAAAATCACAGGGAGAGTTTTGTTTGGATGTTAACGTTAAACCAAATCATGAGCAACTAAAGTTAGGCTTCTATAAGATGAAATGTTAGACATCTTAACAGTGAAAAGTGTCATGAGTCTACCTCTTCTACTATGTGCTTGCATTGCAGTAGAGCACAGGTGACTTGTCTTGATCCCTTACTGAATTCTGCTGGTGATATGAAAACACAGAGTTTAAAAAAACTTCCTCTTTCCTAAAACTATATTATAAATCTTCTATTCTTTTATTATTAGTTAATCTAGATCTTTATTCAGAAATAGATAATTATTTCAATTTTACAGCTCATCTGTGATTACGATTTTCACTGTTAAGGTCTAGTTGCTGCAATAGCCATATATATATATGAAGCAGCTGTGATTGCTAATCTCCAGGTGGTGCTTGCAGACACCAGTGATCACCCTCCACTTCAGAAGGCAGACACTGAATGTTGGAGAGCTACTATCAACACAACAACACAAGTTCTACTTACTTTTGTTGTTAGAGTTGTAAATTCAAACCATATTGGCAAAGACTGAACAGACCTACTGCAAGTCACCATTTGCACCTGAGAAGTGGAATGCCTAACTGAAGCCATTTCACTAGCTCAGATTGAAGTTCACACAACCTTACTTGGCTACAGAGGAGGCTTGCAACAATAGACCAGTTGTTGTGACTGGTCCCTGATGGGTATAACTAGGAAAATCCCTTATGCAGGTCAAGGTGTATGTTTCCCTCATTGCACATGTCCCCGTGTGATAACAATAATGCTGATGAGACAGATCGGGAAAATCTTAGCTGCTCCCTCCCTCAGTGCATTTAACAAGAAGTAATGATGTAGTTTGCCAAAAACAAAGGTGAGGGAGAGCAAATGTTGCGTGAATCCTCAGTGGACAGTGTCTGCTCCTTACTGTTTATTTCATCTCTTTTTTGCATAGCGATTTTACTCAGTGTCATACTGCCTAGAGATCACAATTTTGACAAACTCTGAATAAGCCAATGGCTATGTTCTGGGAGACTCGAGCTTTTCTGAATAACACATGCACTACAGCTGCAGTTGAAATCTGTTTCATATTTAGTGTAACAAATTATGCAAAGTACACCAAATAAGACCCATTTCAAATTCCAGTGGGCCTTTCTGAAAACGTTTTAGAGAACTGTTTTCTTTGCTGTTTCCCTTCTACTCTCATTAAAAAGGTGAATCACTAAAAGTAATTGCGTAACAAAACAAAATGACAATCGATTTCGAAAACAGCATGACAGATCATAGGATTCCCAAAGAAAAGTCTTCACGTCTTTTATATTAGTGAGAGTTTAACTACATAATCCAGAATGGACACTTGGCTTAGAAACTGCACATTCCTAGCCAACAAGGAAAGTTTCAAATATTTCTCACCGTAAAATATTTTAAACTACCCTTCTTAACATTTTTTCTGTACTGAACATTTCTTTTTGTTTACATGGAAAATACCATGTAACATCAACAAGACTGAATTATTCTAAACAAGTCTTTATTGTTTAAAGGAGTGAACAATTTTAATAGAAGAGGTAATTAGAATTTGGGGGGGGAGAGAGGAAAGGAAAAATAAAAGACTGTAAGTAAATAGATGTCCCCGGTTCGGATCAAAAATCAGCTCGTGGTTACCAAAAGTTAGAGCAATTTATTTTGGTTCCTTGGGGAACACAGTTTTGTTGTTTGTTTGTTTTTTTAACACGACATTAACTTCATGTTGTTAACCTCAGATGTAAAGTCATGTCGGGCCACAGAAATAACAATGGTTGAAAAACTAAGAATTTGGAGGTTTTCTATTTGTTGTTTTGGTTTATAGCTTTTCTTTTTTTAAAGAAAAAACAATCTTAAGGTCTGGAAACTTTCTGTCTGATGTAATCACATGGCTCCAAAACAAGGACCTTACAGAGAAGTATCAAATATCACGACCATGATAAAAATCACAAGAACAGGGAATACTCTTAATTAGTGGTTGGTGACGGGATGACGGAAAATTAAGTCTGAGTAACTGTCTTGCCTTTAGAAGTTATTGAGACATCCCTGTCCTGGCTGTGGCATAAATGTCTATGGGAAAAATGCTGCTCTCTTTGTGTGTCCTGTATCATATTGGTAATTATTTATAAGTGTCTGTGGTGTCAAGATGCAGGCCTCTATGAGGTCATTTGGCTCAGCATCCCTAGCTACTAACTGGCTGACATCAGAATACCGATCTTTATTGGTAAGTCTATAACAGCCATGTTAGTTTATGGCTCAAGCTAGCATGCAGGACTAAATTCCCCAGCCATCTATACTGCTCCTATAAGTTGTCTCACACTTTGGCTCAGATCTGCAAGGAAGCTTATTTGCCAAACAGAGAAGCTCAAGGGTGGATTAAACAGTATAAACACAACTGACTTAAACCACAATTAATAAAAGTCTGTACTTGGGCACAGACAATGCAATACAGACACACCTTTTGAGATTGCCTCAGTGACTTGAATCAGATACTGTCACGTAAAGTTCCTCACCCCATCAAGTGCTAGAAAAAGTTTGCATCTCAGTAACATCTTGAGATAACTCCTATTGCATGTGGTATTCCTCTGCCTTTTTGACCATGTCACCAGACAAAAAGAGGACAACGAGCAGAAAAAATCCTAGGAAATTTGAACTTACTCAAACTGAGGGGGTAAATATGAGGGAATTCCTTTGCTGATTTCAGCATCAGAAAAAAGAGATAACTGTTCATTCTTGATTTAACTGCATTTTTGCCTTGCTTTTGTAGCCTATTATGAGCATGATATTCTTGAGAATGTTTTTACTATTTCTTCATTCTGAGGGAATGATTATTTTTTAACAAAAATGTTAATGAGTTAGCATGTTAACCTAGCTTGTTAGGTAAAAAAGACAAATATGTCAATGAAAATACATTGTTAAATCATCTCTTCTCAATCATTTCTGTAAGATGTCCAAGACAGGGCATGCCAGTATAAAAGAAATTAAATTGTTTGCTTAGCACATTTAAATTTATATTCTGTAAAGTGTAGCCTAGATAGCACTACTTGGGTTATCATTCTTCTTTTCTTTGTGCTTTATGCAGCTGATGCATCTTTTTGGCAATGCGGTGTCACAAAGTTTAATAGTCCTATAATCTTACAGGGTTTTATTGCTGTATTCTTTATCAAATATTGTTATTTCTCAGTAAACCTTAAGAGCTTAAGATCAAATGTCATTATTCTTTTTTTGCCGACAGATTGCCTTAGAAACTTAGTTGTAATGTCCAGTTTGCTACATATTATCTCTACCTATGATCTCAGCACAACTGCTTTGAAAGCTGTTTATTTTAATTGTATTCAGGATGAACCCCTAGTAAATATAAAAATTAAGTATTCTCATGTTACTGGATGGTAAACTCACATGCTCCTGTTAAATATATGTTTTGTTTGTATTTCTAGCCTTTCAGTCTCCCACACAATATACTACTTGTGTAGTAGCATCACTTTGTATGTGTTGGTGCGTGCTTACAGCATGGTTGGTGCTGTATAAAATCTTGACATTAAGGCAGAACTGTGCTGAAGTTTTGTCCAGGAGAGTTAGCTAGCTTCATAAGTGTCACCATTTTCCTCTAGCCAGGCCACCATATGCCTTGCTCTGTCTCTGGGTAAATTCTCCCTCTTGCTTGATGACAGGCATTGGGCAGTCCGTGGAGCAGGGCTGCTCTCCCTGCCAAACTGAGCTAACAGGAAGAGTCCATGAGGAATCGTACTGACCATTCTACTAAGACTCCAGCATCCTCCCCCACTTTTC
The DNA here is from genome assembly GCF_000687285.1 of Phaethon lepturus. Taxonomy (NCBI): domain Eukaryota; kingdom Metazoa; phylum Chordata; class Aves; order Phaethontiformes; family Phaethontidae; genus Phaethon; species Phaethon lepturus. The sequence goes on along the minus strand of NW_010537243.1, from coordinate 5,180 downwards.
TCATCATCTACTAATTTTGCTATGCTTTCCCATAAAGAAAACAAAAGAAAACCAAACAAATAAACAACTTGTCTGGCAAGAATTACTCTGCACCAAGCAATTGTGGTTGATGGTTCAGTTACCCTCTGAGGGGGGAATTTTCAAAAGCATTCAGCACTGACCTAACCCCAATTCTGTCAAAATCGGTGATAGTTTTACCATTGGCTTTAATGTTAGCAAAGTTAGGCTAATGCTGGTAGTTTTAATGCTACCCCAATTCATTTGTGTGTATGTTTTCTGTATTATTTTTAAGGAATAATTTAAAACTCACTGTACTTCCATTTTCAGTGATTTTTTTTCTTGCTTTTTTTGATGCCTGATCAAGGAAGCTGAGTTTCATAGCTAATGTTGGGAAGATTAACACCAATTCCTATCCTCTGTTCATTTAGAAAGAACCACTTTCTCTCATATATTTGTAAAAGCTAAGTATTTTCTTCTTAATCCCTCCAGGAAGAAAACTTTCTTCCCCCATCTGTAAGTTTTAAATTACGTTCTGTAAGGTTGCATTTATTTCTTCTTCTCTTTCCGTCTTTTTATCACTGCCCATATTCATCCCCACCCAATACTGATCTTAGCTATTTATTATTTTCAAATTTCTCATTTTCATGGCAAGTGTAATTTGTTGCAGCTTAGAGTTGCTCAGATCTTATACACACTCTTCAGTTCAGATTGGGTCATATTTGTAACTACCTTGACATTTACTTTGTTTTGACTTTGGCTATGGCCATGTGGCTCTGGATACTTTGATACACTGGTGCAAAAGTAGTATACAAGAGGTACACAACATTTACCAGGGATATAGAGTACTCGGTTTTCAGATGCCTTCAATTTTTATAGCTATTGCTGGTTATATTCAGCTTTACATTCAGCTTTATATATTATATTCCACTTGTATCATGAGATTATAGCTGTGAGCTTGTTTTTAGTTATGACACTAAGGACATCTCATCTTTCCGTTAATTTCTTTCTTATAGTTGAACTGAGATTTCACTTCACAATCCACTCGTCAGAATTTCCATTATGCCTCCAATGCCATAATCATTGTCAGATGCTGTATCATTCCTCTTGATCATTTGACATATTCCTCAAATATATATACAGACATGGAGGTAATTAAACTCATATATCCTTACTATTCGTCTTCTCTTGTTTCAGAAAACCCTATCTTTCCCTTTACTTTGCAAGTAATGACATCTAAGTTAACAGAACTCTATTCATTTGCTATGGTTTGAAGTATATTCAATAACATTTTCATGTTTATCTGTGCTCCTCCTACTACAATGAAAATTGTTTCACCCAAACAGACTATTGCCCCATTGAGACATCCTGAGAATCAGAAACCTGCCTCTTTCCACTGCCATGATGAAAACCACACACTCTGGATGTGTTTCTTCCATTTAGCCAGGACCTGTCTCTTTATTCGGAAATTTCCTCCAAACCAGTGCCCAAATCATGTTTTTCTGGAGGCTAAAACTTCATAGCATCAAGTGATTAAACTCACCCAACTGCAAATGATATTTCTGTGATGAGAGATATGGGTGGCATAGTCTAACAGTTCTCTGACAAGAATGTTGAAGGTAGCAGAACTGCACAATATTTCTGATTATTGATCAATGGAAGCTAGTTGAAATTATGTATGGTGTGTGAAATTATCTGTAGTGTGAAATTAAGTATAGTAAGCACCTCTAAGTAAAACTATAAAGGATCAGAGGCAACATGATAATTAATTTCTCTAGGTTACTGAAATCTTTTATTATCTAAAGGTGAATATATGAAAAGCCATGTTGTTCGAGAGTGTTTTTTGAACACAAGTCCATCTGGTGATTTGATAAAAGTATTTAGTTTCTCAAGGCAATCTGAGTGTATATTCCCTAGGCGCCACCGTTTATAGCTTAAATATGACTTACATGTGGATTCAGCATTACAAATAGGAAACAGCAGCCCTTGAACTTGTACTCTAATGTAGTCCTTTCATCACCCAGTTACCCTTAAGCATCTCCTTTCCTATTGTAATTTGGGCTAAATGCAAAGCATTAGTCCCATCAACAAAAACTAATGGTTCTACTTAGGAAAAGAGGGGTATATTTAAAATAAAGGAGATAGATAGCTTGCTTTTCCTTGTATCCAGGAAGTTAACTGGATACTGGCCTGCAGCCATCCACTTATGGACATAGGACTATTGAAGCAGCACCATTGTCATGAAGGATCAGCCTACACCTGCATCCTAAAAAGCAGTTTACCAGGGAATGCATCTTACTAACTAATACATGCAGCCAAATCAAGCAACAACTTTATTTTTCCATTGATGGTTTTACTGAAACAAATATTGCAGTCTTTGAGAATATGAGGAAGCATAATTGAAGAAATAGGCAGAATAGGTACAACACCAGGAGTTTTTACAACTTTGTGGCACTGTAAGAAAAATGTAACCTTAATTGTCTGCCTTGTTTCAGGTTACTTAATGTGGTAATTGAACTTTATTTTTAATGCTGATGCTTCAGTTAATATACTCAAGTCAGAACCAAGAAATCGTTATAAAAAATATACAGAAATTACTAAAATGTAATATTCCAATAAATCAAGGCAAAAGTCCCTTGCAGTCAAGCAAGGTAATTATAGTAAAGTTAAGAGAAGTACTTTTAGCTTCCACTAGCTGAAGATTTGATACCATCTCTGCTGTTGGTAATAAGAAGTTTGAAATAGCACAGAACTGTATAAGTTCCCCATATCACCAAAGATGCAATTTGCATAAAAAGAAAATCTGCACTTTAAATGTGAGAGAAATATATGGACAAGCTGCAACTACAAAATTCAAAGTGCTGGTTTGTTCAGGAAAGCAACACTGACTCCTTGCATCTTCACTCAGAACAAAAAGTTTCTTCATGGAACCCATAATGAAGTCAAGCAGAAGGGTAACAAATTATATGCAACATTTTTAGTTGTTATGCATATTCACTACAGTGGAGAAATTAGTGAATTGTGGTCCAGATCTCGCCTTGACAGTCCGACAGTTTCTGACACTGGAAGTCAGCCTATTCTTAAGCTTTGGCATAGCTGCAGTTTGGCAAAGGTAGCTGCAAGAACCATGGTGGATAAAACTAAACTATCAGTCTTTCAGATAGTAAATTCTTTTGTGTCCCAGACAATGTCCTCTATTTAGTGTGCAGATCCAAGCACAGCAAGAGATGTTAGCAAATAGTTTCTCATCCTCACTTTCCAGGGAAAGGTTTGCCTCAACCCCCCTGTTGACTTACCCTGTTTTCCCCCAGCAGCCTGACAGATTCTACTTCCGTTAGCCTCTTTGTTTCACAAAGGACACATGGTTTTGTTTGCTTCATGCTTCTTATCCCTGCACAATGATTCTCTTTTTTTTCAGATCTCTCTCCAAAGCCCTCAGCTTCCAGTTAGGCACCCAGTGCTAAGCACTTCAATCTTTGTTCCAGTCTTTCCATTTTAGTTTGCTGTAAATGGGCAAGTTTCATCTGTAACAGTAAGCATATTTGTGACCTTTCAATCTTGCAATAATTCTTGTCATCTTGCCCTTTTCCCAAACACTTGCACTTTTTTTAATAGTTACTGTTTTAGTTAATTGGGCTATGGCCCTTTTTTAAACTGCCTGTTAACCTCCCTAGACACCTGGGGCACTGGATACATAAATAATAATTAGTAAAAAACAATGAGATCGAAGCTCCCATTAAATTGTTTCATGGTAACTTTCACCTAGTGAACTCACATCCGGCAACAGGAAAATCAGATACCTTGTAAGGAGTATTAAAGCAGTTTTTGAGGTAATTAATAAAAGATACACAGTTAAGAAATCTGGAGGACCTGGAAAATACCAGCTAGGGGTCTTTGATTAATGGATACATTTAGGTAATTGAAACAGAGGAAGCATTTGCTAGATTCCAAATAGTTATGGAAAAAAAAGATGAACACCTGCAATCACTTCCATGTACTAGGTGAGAGGGAAAACCAATTATTCCATAAACTTGTTTGGAACTCTCAGAGGACAAGGAACAGTTTTAGCAGCAACATTCCAAGAAGCTCCTAAAAGCGTATATTGATGGTGTTCAGAAAGAAGTAGTTCATTGATAAATGTCAAGAGGAATATTAATTATTCTAGTTCCTCCAAATTCTGTTTTAACTGTTCATATTCTGGGTGGGAATGTAATGTAGTTCTAGATCTCATTTCAATCATTCTGTTACTGTTGTGGTCTTTAACTTCTGACATCTCTGTGAGGTATAGTAAAGTAATTATCCTAACTTCAGATATGGAAAATAGCTACACAGCGAGTCACCTCTAGATGGACTTAGGCATCATGATGCCATGTCATGCTCTACCTAACCTTTGCTACCTACTGCAATGCATAGACGTAAGTGTTTCAATCCTGTTTACATTCCATTGGGAGACTTGGGAGGCCAAGAACATCGTCTGGCTTGAATATTCGTTTAGAAATAGGAGACCTGTGCTGAGTTGCCTACCTTCTAGAAAGAAACTATATTCTACCAGTGAATGACTTCCTTAGGTGGTTACAGAGAACCTTAAGAAGAGGATGAGACAGCTGTTTATGTATGTCTTCTGTTTGCCTGTTTCTGTTGCTACTATTGTTCCCATCTGTTTGGCATAATTAAAATGTCATTGTGCCAGAAAGAGATGAGAAGAAACAAAGGTGACCCTTCATGAGAAGATGACCAAGTGACCCACCTGGTGGATGAGGGAAAGGCTGTGGATGTTGTCTACCTGTTTGTTTAGTAAAGCCTTTGACAGCGTCTCCCACAGCATTCTCCAGGAGAAACTGTCAGCTCGTGGCTTAGACAGGTTTACTCTTCGCTGGGTAAAGAACTGGCTGGATGGCCGAGCCCAGAGAGTTGTGGTGAATGACATTAAATCCAGCTGGCGGCCAGTCACAAGTGGTGTCCCCCAGGGCTCGGTTCTGGGGCCGGTCTTGTTCAATATCTTTATAGATGATCTGGATGAGGGGATCGAGTGCTCCCTCAGTAAGTTTGCAGATGACACCAAGTTGGGTGGGAGTGTTGATCTGCTGGAGGGTAGGAGGGCTCTGCAGAGGGATCTGGACAAGCTGGATCGATGGGTTGAGGTCAGCTGCAGGAGGTTTAATAGGGCCAAGTGCCGGGTCCTG